>NC_045673.1:28406829-28551829 GCF_003331165.1 Xiphophorus hellerii | reverse complement strand
CGAGCGGTCTAAGGCGCTCGTTCAGGTCGCAGTCTCCAATGGAGGCGTGGGTTTCAAATCCCACTTCTGACACAATTTCTTGCTTTTAAGTGGACTAAGAATGTGATCTTCTGCTCATGTCTGCCAACCAGAAAGTTTAGGAGACATTCAGTGGTTCGCTGGAATAATATCATCTCGGCCACATATTATGGTAATCATTTACACCCAGTGGCATGAGCAGCAACGCAAACGTAGTAATGTGATAAATAAACCTGTGCCACTTTTGCTCCTCATTATGAGCAAAGGTTTGGCATAGTCCTTATAGAATTGTCAGTGTTCTTTGCCGTTCCGAGCATACCACATGCGAAGGCATCTAACAACCACCTGACAGAGGTCAGGATGGCCGAGCGGTCTAAGGCGCTGCGTTCAGGTCGCAGTCTCCGATGGAGGCGTGGGTTCGAATCCCACTTCTGACAATCTGCCTTTTCTCATTTTCCCTGACTCCACTCTTAGACTTTGTTTGAACTCGACTTATGTACTTTTGGTGTAAGTAAGGCACTTGAAATCCAGGACCAACTGACTTCTCATGCAGCTGTTTTTAGGACACATTCAGGCCACATGCGAAGGCATCTCGCACCCATGTGTCAGAGGTCAGAATGGCCGAGCGGTCTAAGGCGCTGCGTTTAGGTCGCAGTCTCCCCTGGAGGCGTGGGTTCAAATCCCACTTCTGACACATTTGCTTGCGTTTAAGTGGACTAAGAATGTGAGCTTCTGCTCACGTCTGTCAACCAAAAGTTTAGGAGACATTCAGTGGTTCACTGGAATAAGAACACTCACCACATATGGTAACAATTTACACCCATGGCATGAGAGCAATGCAAATGCACCTTGTAATGTGGTAGAAAACCTGCCCGCTTTTGCTCCTCATTATGAGCAAATGTTTGGCAAAGTCCTTATCAAGTGTTCTTTGCCGTTCCGAGCATACCGCATGCGAAGGCATGTAACAACCACCTGACAGAGGTCAGGATGGCCGAGCGGTCTAAGGCGCTGCGTTAAGGTCGCAGTCTCCAATGGGAGGCGTGGGTTCAAATCCCACTTCTGACACAATTTCTTGCATTTAAGTGGAATAAGAATGTGAGCTTCTGCTCTCATCTGCCAACCAGAACTTGAGGAGACATTCAGTGGTTCGCTGGAATAATATCTCTCGGCATACATTATGGTAACTATTTACACCAGTGGCATTGCAGCAACGCAAACGTAGTAATGTGGTAAATAAACATGTGAACTTTTGCTCCTCATTATGAGCAAAGGTTTGGCATAGTCCTTATAGAATTGTCAGGTGTTCTTTGCCGTTCGAGCATACCACATGCGAAGACATCTAACAATCACCTGACAGAGGTCAGGATGGCCGAGCGGTCTAAGGCGCTGCGTTCAGGTCGCAGTCTCCAATGGAGGCGTGGGTTCGAATCCCACTTCTGACACATTTTCTTTCGTTTAAGTGGACTAAGAATGTGAGCTTCTGCTCATGTCTGCCAACCAAAAGTTTAGGAGACATTCAGTGGTTCACTGGAATAAAAACACTCACCACATATTATGGTAACAATTTACACCCATGGCATGAGAGCAATGCAAATGCACCTTGGAATGTGGTAGAAAACCTGCCCACTTTTGCTCCTCATTATGAGCAAATGTTTGGCATAGTCCTTATCAAGTGTTGCCGTTCGAGCATACCGCATGCAAAGGCATCTAAAAACCACCTGACAGAGGTCAGGATGGCCGAGCGGTCTAAGGCGCTGCGTTCAGGTCGCAGTCTCCAATGGAGGCGTGGGTTCGAATCCCACTTCTGACACATTTGCTTACGTTTAAGTGGACTAAGAATGTGAGCTTCTGCTCATGTCTGTCAACCAGAACTTGAGGAGACATTCAGTGGTTCGTTGGAATAATATCTCTCGGCACACATTATGGTAACTATTTACACCAGTGGCATGGCAGCAACGCAAACGTAGTAATGTGGTAAATAAACATGTGAACTTTTGCTCCTCATTATGAGCAAAGGTTTGGCATTGTCCTTATAGAATTGTCAGGTGTTCTTTGCCGTTCGAGCATACCACATGTGATGGCATCTCACACCTATTTTACAGAGGTCAGGATGGCCGAGCGGTCTAAGGCGCTGCGTTAAGGTCGCAGTCTCCAATGGGAGGCGTGGGTTCAAATCCCACTTCTGACACAATTTCTAGCATTAAAGTGGAATAAGAATGTGATCTTCTGCTCTCATCTGCCAACCAGAACTTGAGGAGACATTCAGTGGTTCGTTGGAATAATATCTCTCGGCACACATTATGGTAACTATTTACACCAGTGGCATGGCAGCAACGCAAACGTAGTAATGTGGTAAATGAACATGTGAACTTTTGCTCCTCATTATGAGCAAAGGTTTGGCATAGTCCTTATAGAATTGTCAGGTGTTCTTTGCCGTTCCAGCATACCACATGCGAAGGCATCTCACACCTATTTTATAGAGGTCAGGATGGCCGAGCGGTCTAAGGCGCTGCGTTCAGGTCGCAGTCTCGAATGGAGGCGTGGGTTCGAATCCCACTTCTGACACATTTGCTTACGTTTAAGTGGACTAAGAATGTGAGCTTCTGCTTATGTCTGCCAACCAAAAGTTTAGGAGACATTCAATGGAATAAAAACACTCACCACATATTATGGTAACAATTTACACCAGTGGCATGGGAGCAATGCAAACGTTGTAATGTGGTAAATAAACTGCCAACTTTTGCTCCTCATTATGAGCAAATGTTTGGCAGAGTCCTTATAGAATTGTCAAATGTTCATTGCCGTTCGAGCATACCGCATGCGAAGGCATCTAAAAATCACCTGACAGAGGTCAGGATGGCCGAGCGGTCTAAGGCGCTGCGTTCAGGTCGCAGTCTCCAATGGAGGCGTGGGTTTGAATCCCACTTCTGACACATTTGCTTACGTTTAAGTGGACTAAGAATGTGAGCTTCTGCTCATGTCTGCCAACCAAAAGTTTAGGAGACATTCAGTGGTTCACTGGAATAAAAACACTCACCACATATTAGGGTATCAATTTACACCCATGGCATGAGAGCAATGCAAATGCACCTTGTAATGTGGTAGAAAACCTGCCCACTTTTGCTCCTCATTATGAGCAAATGTTTGGCATAGTCCTTATCAAGTGTTCTTTGCCGTTCCGAGCATACCACATGCGAAGGCATCTAACAACCACCTGACAGAGGTCAGGATGGCCGAGCGGTCTAAGGCGCTCCGTTAAGGTCGCAGTCTCCAATGGGAGGCGTGGGTTCAAATCCCACTTCTGACACAATTTCTTGCTTTTAAGTGGAATAAGAATGTGATCTTCTGCTCTCATCTGCCAACCAGAACTTGAGGAGACATTCAGTGGTTCGCTGGAATAATATCTCTCGGCATACATTATGGTAACTATTTACACCAGTGGCATGGCAGCAACGCAAACGTAGTAATGTGGTAAATAAACATGTGAACTTTTGCTCCTCATTATGAGCAAAGGTTTGGCATAGTCCTTATAGAATTGTCAGGTGTTCTTTGCCGTTCCAGCATACCACATGCGAAGACATCTAACAATCACCTGACAGAGGTCAGGATGGCCGAGCGGTCTAAGGCGCTGCGTTCAGGTCGCAGTCTCCGATGGAGGCGTGGGTTCGAATCCCACTTCTGACAATCTGCCTTTTCTCATTTTCCCTGACTCCACTCTTAGACTTTGTTTGAACTCGACTTATGTACTTTTGGTGTAAGTAAGGCACTTGAAATCTAGGACCAACTGACTTCTCATGCAGCTGTTTTTAGGACACATTCAGGCCACATGCGAAGGCATCTCGCACCCATGTGTCAGAGGTCAGAATGGCCGAGCGGTCTAAGGCGCTGCGTTTAGGTCGCAGTCTCCCCTGGAGGCGTGGGTTCAAATCCCACTTCTGACACATTTGCTTGCGTTTAAGTGGACTAAGAATGTGAGCTTCTGCTCATGTCTGCCAACCAAAAGTTTAGGAGACATTCAGTGGTTCACTGGAATAAGAACACTCACCACATATTATGGTAACAATTTACACCCATGGCATGAGAGCAATGCAAATGCACCTTGTAATGTGGTAGAAAACCTGCCCGCTTTTGCTCCTCATTATGAGCAAATGTTTGGCAAAGTCCTTATCAAGTGTTCTTTGCCGTTCCGAGCATACCGCATGCGAAGGCATGTAACAACCACCTGACAGAGGTCAGGATGGCCGAGCGGTCTAAGGCGCTGCGTTAAGGTCGCAGTCTCCAATGGGAGGCGTGGGTTCAAATCCCACTTCTGACACAATTTCTTGCATTTAAGTGGAATAAGAATGTGAGCTTCTGCTCTCATCTGCCAACCAGAACTTGAGGAGACATTCAGTGGTTCGCTGCAATAATATCTCTCGGCACACATTATGGTAACTATTTACACCAGTGGCATGGCAGCAACGCAAACGTAGTAATGCGGTAAATAAACATGTGAAGTTTTGCTCCTCATTATGAGCAAAGGTTTGGCATAGTCCTTATAGAATTGTCAGGTGTTCTTTGCCGTTCCAGCATACCACATGCTGAAGGCATCTAACAACCACCTGACAGAGGTCAGGATGGCCGAGCGGTCTAAGGCGCTGCGTTAAGGTCGCAGTCTCCAATGGAGGCGTGGGTTCGAATCCCACTTCTGACACATTTTCTTTCGTTTAAGTGGACTAAGAATGTGAGCTTCTGCTCATGTCTGCCAACCAAAAGTTTAGGAGACATTCAGTGGTTCACTGGAATAAAAACACTCACCACATATTATGGTAACAATTTACACCAGTGGCATGGGAGCA
Source organism: Xiphophorus hellerii (assembly GCF_003331165.1). Lineage (NCBI taxonomy): Eukaryota > Metazoa > Chordata > Actinopteri > Cyprinodontiformes > Poeciliidae > Xiphophorus > Xiphophorus hellerii. The sequence continues at coordinate 28,546,973 of NC_045673.1, read as the reverse complement.
ATGCAAACGTAGTAATGTGGTAAATAAACTGCCAACTTTTGCTCCTCATTATGAGCAAATGTTTGGCAGAGTCCTTATAGAATTGTCAAATGTTCTTTGCCGTTCGAGCATACCGCATGCGAAGGCATCTAAAAATCACCTGACAGAGGTCAGGATGGCCGAGCGGTCTAAGGCGCTGCGTTAAGGTCGCAGTCTCCAATGGAGGCGTGGGTTCGAATCCCACTTCTGACACATTTTCTTTCGTTTAAGTGGACTAAGAATGTGAGCTTCTGCTCATGTCTGCCAACCAAAAGTTTAGGAGACATTCAGTGGTTCACTGGAATAAAAACACTCACCACATATTATGGTAACAATTTACACCAGTGGCATGGGAGCAATGCAAACGTAGTAATGTGGTAAATAAAATGCCAAATTTTGCTCCTCATTATGAGCAAATGTTTGGCATAGTCCTTATCAAGTGTTCTTTGCCGTTCGAGCATACCGCATGCGAAGGCATCTAACAACCACCTGACAGAGGTCAGGATGGCCAAACTGTCTAACGAGCTGCGTTAAGGTCGCAGTCTCCAATGGCAGCCGTGGGTTCGAATCCCACTTCTGATAATCCGGCTTTCTTTGCTTGGATTGAACTCTGCCTGGATTACTTACATACTTTTCATGTAAGTAAGTAAGACATTTGAAATTTAGAACCAAATGACTGCTGACTTTGATGTTGGAACATCTAAGGAGTGAAATCATCCCAATAGATACAGAGAAAATTAAACTTTGCAGAGCCCTCTATTAACCAAGTGGTTTTCACCCATATGTGGATTCTAAGAACAAAGACAACATTGACACATCTGCATGATGGCAGAGCGGTCCAAGGCGCTGTGTTAGGATTCGCTTCCCACTTCTGACACATTCTCTTTCATTTAAGTAGACTAAAAAGTGCATCATGGAGCAGAGAGAACTTTAACCCACCTGCATTACATCAGAATGACTGAGGGTCTGAGGTGCTGTGTTCAGGTCTCAGATTCCTCTGAGGTTCCAATACCACTTCTAACAGAATTGCTTGAGGACTAAGAAAGTAATTCTTTGTAATTTGGTATTATGTTTGTGCCTTTAAATTTATTCAAGGTGTGGAGGTTCCTCCATCTTTTCCCAAGTGTTAGTATTTATTTAAATGTTTTCACATAATATATTTAGAATTTTTCACACATTATATTTATAATTTCACTTTTTTGTGGGAAACGCAACTTTATGTATCAGGATTCAGCGCCAAAAACACTCAAACATTACACATAGAACAGAACATTCAGTTCGTTACAGTTTTGTGTTTTTAGGCTTGATGTGTATTTTACGATTATTAATGAGTGATTGCTGTGGTAGATTAGCCACCGCTGCTATCAGCCAAGCTAACACTGTGGTGGCTGATTAGCTAATTTAAACACCTGCTTTACTGATTATCTGTCAGTTTGTGTGTAGGTCACCTTTTTTATTTTCAAGCTGTACCAAAACACACCTTATTCCACAGCACATCTATATGTTAGGTTTGTCAAACTCAAGCATAACTGACCTACTTCCCTCTCCCTTTCTATTTTTTTTTCTTAGTTAAAACTTATTTCTGACCTTGTTATCTAGTCATAGTGTAGACAGTTAATAGCAAAACACTGCATCCCATTTTATATGAGCTTACATTTAAGTCTAGCAGGGAAATGGGGACGGAACTTGCATGGATGATATCATGCTGCAAGGAGTCTAGTTTAAAATAACATTGGAGCTCATTTAAGAATATTGTGATATATATCGTGTATCATGATATTGCAAAAAATATATCAGGATATTAGATTTTCCTCATATCCCCAAGCCCTAGCTAGCAGTCATGCTTCTGTGATTCTGCTGCAAAAGTTACTGAATGTGTTCCTGCCACTGCTCCTGATTAAACTCATAATTAAACTAATCTGTACTGAACAGCTCTGTAATAGCAGACAGCATGTCCATGGTCCACAGCTAAACGTAAATAATGAGGCAATCAATGAATGTGGTAAACTGTCAATCAAATTGTTTCCGTACCATACCTTGTTCGGTGCTGCTAGTGTTACTGGCACCTAGTGTTACTAGGGGAATCTGAGCCAGTATCAAGCGGTGCAAAGGCACATGAATCCTTTGCAACCAATTTCTGTGGATCACAGAGGAAGCGAGTTGAAACAGTGTTACTCTGGCAGAGCTAGTTTATTCTGAGCCGCACATGCCCAGAGCCAGGAAACTCGTTCTCCTCGCTAGACCCACGGCGGCGCGAGAGCGCCCCCACTGGCAAGAAGACACACGCACACAACAAACACGTCTACACACACAGGAAAAAAAACAAAGACAAAAGACAAGACCAACTCCGATAGAAAAATAGGGGGTGTATTTTCTATTTATTTATTGATTTTTTTTTTACCTTTTTTCCTCAACCCACTACACTAGTATTACCCCTGGAGTAGGTGCAACAATCTGAGAATAGCCAGGGTGAGCTGCACCGGATTTGCTAAAGGAAAATTAATCTGGCACCGCAGCACATTGATCAATAGCCACTTCTGAAACAAAAACACTGCCCAGATGATTAAGAAAAAAAAAACATCTAGTGAGTTATGTGAAACATACTGTATGTTGGTATGCAGCTTATTATTAGCATTTATTGGTCTTCCATTTTACAGTGCAGGACGTTTTTGACTGAATGCTTTAAATTCCAGCATAAAATAAGTCAAAACATGAACTGCAGCAGAACCGAACTTTGATATGTGGATTGGTGGATAGACCATGTGCCTTATTTTTTCAAGAATGACAGTATCACATTCAATACCAATAGTGCATCAAATTATCGTTTTTTTATTACTGTGTTCTACTCGTTTCACAGCTATATTCAATTTTGAAGTATGGGTTAGTGACTCGGACCTCCAACCTTTAAAGATGGAATTCCAACTTTGGTGGACAATCCAGTTGACCTGCAACTCCAAAATTCTGACAAATGCAACACTGACCTGAAAGTTGGGATACCTTTTCACATGACCCTAGCAATCCTAAAGTCTGAGCTCTACTAAAAAGTTATACATTCTGTAAATGGGCATGCGTCTAAAGCCTTGCTGAACTACTCAACACTCTGCTCAGGTTGCATTGTAAGTAATGCAACTTTTCCCATAGGTATTGTGAAAGTGGTTGTCTAATGCATATGCACACGCTTACGTAGCGAATACATGCATGTAAGTGGTGAAAGAAATAAAGATTTGTGTTGGGTCTATTACCTGACATTCTTGCTGGACAAAAATGAGAACACAGAGAGACTATTAAATTTCTTACAATTGAACGGAGAACTCTGCCCAGGGACAACTCCCTATCTCTGTCTCCGGACCAGTTCTAACGTTCTCCTTTGAAATTGCATATTTATTACATTGAGGCGTGGTTTAAGTTACAAATCATTTGCATAGAAGGTGCGGAAAACAGAAAACACAGCTGTCAACACAGTCTCTTCTTAAACAATGGTGTCATCATGCATTTCCAGTTCCCTGAGGTTCTCTGGGTCATAAACTTCAGTTCTCGTGTCCCTCTAGGTCAGGGGTCGGCAACCTTTTCTATTCAAAGAGCCATTTGGGACCGCCTCCCAATAAAAAGAAAGCACTTGGAGCCACAACCCATTTTGACGTCATATACTGTATATAAAACCTATATGCTATGTACAAAAATCAATACTATGTTGCGTTTATGAAATCAACGAACTGCTGCAGAGAACACAACATTTTATTTCTGCATGTAACAAAACGCATTTTACACTTTGTTGATGCTCAATTTCAAACAAAACACCCTCTGTCTATTTGGGTCTTTGTATTTAAGAAATAAAAATCGAAACTTACCCAACCCGCACTGAAGGAAAAATAGAAACAGAATGCAATCACCTGTCCTCCTCTTATTCAGGAGATAAAAATCAAAACTTATCCAAATATTATCCACCGGCACTGAACGAACCAAGCAAACCAAAAAATGTGTAGTCTGCTTCTGTGTCCCGTCGCGTGTGTGCGGTCACCTGTCCTCTTGAATTTAAAAAAGAAAAAAAAAAGACTATTTCACTTAACAATATATAGTTATGTATTTATATTTGTAGATAATCTCCATCTGTAAATGGCTTACCATGCTTGATTATTTCCTGAGTAGCCACGAAACTGGCACATGTAGTGGAATTTGCGTCTTAATCCACTTCTTGAAGTGACTCCTGCTCGCTTCAGCCAAACGCATCAGCTCCGAAACGGCCTTTTTTCTCTCCTCTCCCTCGGGATATTTTTTTTTTTTTAGCAAAGACAGAGTGTTTGCTCTTGAAATGTCTTTCAACATTTGACTTCTTGTTGTTTGCCAGTCTGTCGCCACATATTAAGCAGCCTGGTGAACCAGTTTCATCAGCGGTGAAAGCAAAATGATCTGTCCACGTAGCATTAAATGTTCTGCCATCTTCAGAATGTTTCCTTTTCTTGGATTTATTTATGATGTATCTTCCAGGCAAGGATCAAAAAGTCAATAAATCAGTGCGCTAAAAAAATGCGGTCTGCCAGACATGTGGGGTTCGCCAGGAATGCCTGTCGCACATCGGCGGACATGATGTATATTTTGCGTGCTAAAAATGTTCAAAACTTTTTGTTTTAATGTTACAAGTTTACCATAATCTTCAGATTTAGAAATTTATTTTAAAATGATTTTAATTTATAATTTTTTAATGATTTAATTTTAATAAAATATTCTGTTTCCCAAAGTCACTGGGAGCCACAACAGAAGGATGAAAGAGCCACACGTGGCTCCGGAGCCATTGGTTGCCGACCCCTGATCTAGGTCATAAAACTTTGACCCTTAGTCTTTGATGTTCTCTCCTGTTAGGTGTCACTGTTATCTCCAGGCCATCTGTCTCCCAATTCGGCTTGCTTCCTGCTGCTAAAGGCACACACACTCTGGGACCAGACATAGATTCTCAGTCCTTAAAGTCTCCTAATCTTTAATATTTATATTTGTATTTATCTAAAAACCTAACATTTTGCAATTCACAGGCGACTGTCGAAACAAATCCCAGTTTTCAGCTGACATGTCATTCTTTCTAAAAGTACTGAAGTTACACTAATATAAAACATATTCCAGTGGTTTAAACTTGGACATGGTTGACTAATATATACAGGATTTGAAACAGGTGTTAAATCTCTTTAATCTGACTGGACTGATACACAGGCCAGGCTCACTGAAGAATTTTAGAGTGAATGTAATGTACAGCCCTTGAATTCTATGGCTTTCAATACAGCAATTTTTGAGGAACCATCTGAATCCTTGCTGCTTTACATGATTTAACTTTCAAACTCGCCAATTAAATGCACGTGATTCAAAGATTATCAGCAAACGTGACCACTTCTATGTAAGCAGAGACTTTGACAGTTTGAAGGTGTGCAGCATCCAGGCATGTTGACACAAAGACAAATCATCAACGATATACTTATAAGCGCAATTGTTGCTCCGTATTTATCATGGAAGAGTTAGAAAGAGATCTGTCATGGCGAAGAAATAATTGAGTCAAAAAGTGAAGCTCTCAATTTACCGGTTGCTGAAATTTACAAGTACCTCAAATGAGTTTCCTCCGCAGAATGTCTGGACTCTCACTTAGAGATAAGGGGAAAATAATGGATGGACTGATAGCCATTTACAATCAACCTGAAGTCCCCTATTCTACAATGAAAAGTTGCTAACACAACCTTGAGAAAACCATGAGATGTTCTTCCCAGGAATTAATGTGCTAGCAACTGTTGCCGATTCTCTCAGTAGTGGACATCCCAGCAGGTTCATTCCAATGTCTGACCGTGCATTGCTCAAAGCAATTGCCAAAAAAAAAAACAAGAACTGCAAGAAGTTATCAATGGGTCACAAACAATAAACAATATTTGCATGTCCAAGAAGGAGTTGGTAACACACTCATGTGTGCTCTGTTCAATGTTGATTGAAATATAGAAAATATGCTTCGATCATGCATCCAGACAGCGTGATGCATTTATACTTGTTTTTGCATACACTGCTTTCCTGATTTACATGTCTGTACATGAGGCCCTGCTTGCTTCATAATGTTCTGATGCCTGAAATTACAGAACTACAATAGTCTGTGTTCCCTCTTAATCATAAACTAGTCGTGCATTTTGGCCAACATCGATAATTGCATTTTGCATTTGCATGTTTAAAATTTTACTTTTGGTATAAAGTAGGATTTCTTACCTGGATAAGGCATGCGGAACCACGGCGAGTTTGTCAGGGCGTTCAGGTTGATGTCGGTTCTTGCTGAGAAGCCATACTGATTCGACTTTGAAGGCAGGATGTCAAAGACGGTCAGTAAAAAGCAGACCAGCCAGGCACCACACATTCCAAACAAAGCCTGGAATTTAAGATCAATGTCAAGATCATCTTGGTATTATTTTACCTAGTTTTTTTTCTGTGATTATATAAAGGTACTAAAGTACAAAAGCAGAAAGGATGATACATAAAGTACAAATTGAAGTGGTCAACATTTCCTGTCGATTCACTAATTTATAATTAGCTAATAAAGCTAATAAATCACTGTTTGCAATCATGTTGTCCAATAAAGAGGGGGAAAAATCAAGTACATGTTTCCTTGAAAAAAAAAAAAAAGCCTTTCATGAGCTTGAATGTTTTACACAGAGTGCACAACTGGTTTTGATTCTGAGTCGAGTCTCATATGGAAAACATCTTTACATTTAAGCCAAATGTGCATGTACTCTTTAAAATGCCAAACAATTAGCAAGTAATCCTGTTAACATTTTGGACTAGGTTGGAGCTAGAACAGCTTTTTATCATATACAAGTGCATGCTTATTGACACAACAAAACAAAAACAACCACAACAGAGCTGGAGGTTAAAAGGAAAATAAAGGATGCTCATGATATGCGACTAACTGCCACCTTTTCTTTTCTCTAAAGAGAATCCTGAAGTTGATTATTATGTCATGCATCATATCACTTAATGGAGACCATAGGTCCTCAATTTTATAAAAGTTGTTTACATTCTGAAAAACATGTGGTGTTACACCTGACTTCATTTCCTCACACCATTAAGTGCAACATGTTTTGTATTCCCTTGACATAAATATGAGTCCAAATGAATAATTCTACAGACACGTTTAAGACTCACAGCTGGGGTTTTTATCCTGCGGAATCTTGCTAATTGCTGCAGGTCTTTGCCAACTTTTAGAGTTGGATAAATTGGAAAACATATTGAATTCAAAACTATCAACATTGAAATGTAACTGACTCAAGACTCTTTTTTTCTGAAGACATTTCAGTCTCTAAATCTTTTTGTATAAACTTCTGTTTGCGGATTCAGAATTTGGTTTTTAATTTCTATTCTATTTCTGATCAAACATGTGTATGTGTACACTCAGTATTATTAACTAGGATTCTTAAATCCTAATTTTGTTTGAATTTCTTATGGATTTTCTTTAATCCTTACACACTTCTCTTAGAATGCTCTGAGATTTAGAATATATTTTAACTTGACAATGCCAGGGCCCACTGCAACAACTGAGCAATCAGGACTGAATGCAGCTTACAGCCAACATTAAACTTATTTGTTCAGCATCACCTAGAGCTAATACATGGGGTATATTTATTTTAGCCTAATACAATGTTTGGCTTGTGGTAATTAAAAAAATTGCACAATAAATTCCAACTTGTGCACAGCTCTTAAAATTAATTCCATCCTCTCTTACCTTAAACCTGACATTTTTCCAACATATAAAAAAAAACAAGAAAAAAAACTTTGCCGTGGGAAAAGACAAGTACAGAAAATAATCTGAGGCGACTCACAGAAAAGAGCTTGAACAGTGGATATTGGAAAACCTTCCACTTCTTATCCTTGTATGCAATCATTGGAACATGAACTTTGCTGAGGTACTGGGAGAACAGGAGGATCAGACAGACTGTGCTGCAGAACAGAAGACAGAACAAATGTTCATCTAGACACTGCTCATATACTGTATTAATACTCGCGATCACATGTCAGAACCCTGAAATTTTACTTCCATATGGTAAGCTGATCTTCATATATGAAATAGAAAATTAAGGTGACATCATAGAGAAGTAATATACCCGGTCATGACGCAGCAGAACCCTCTTAGTTCCCCTTCATATACATGCCTCACTAAAACCAGGAAGTTAGAGTACCTTACCCCAGTTCTAAAGTCCTTCCACAGGCTCCCTGTAGCTCAGAGAATAGACTTTAAAATACTTGAGGTAGTTCATAAATCACTCCATGACTTAGCACCAAAACACATTAACAACTGGGTGTTGTATCCACTCATTTCTGGAGGGCCTACATCCACAGAACCAGAACCAAACATGGAGAAGTAGCACTGTATGGTGGGGGTTTTTTATGTTTTTATGACGTAAAACACTTTGAACTGCCTTGTTGCTGAAATGTGCTATACAAATAAACTTTTGACTGATTGATGTCAAGACTAAGAGTTTTTAAAACTCTCCTTTGTTTTCTCTACACAGTACAGAGTGTGATATTAGCTTTAGTACCAGTTAAAGCTAACTGGTACTAAACTGGTGCTCATCCTTGGAGCAGTTAAGCTCCAAAGATGAGCTGCATGCATTTGGTGAGAGCAAGCAGTTAGGCACCCCAGAACGGTTGCCATAGGAGATTCAAGGATTTCTCGAACAAGTATGAAAGAATCAAATCAACACTCCTGGTATGTTTTTGTTGAAGGAATAACATCATAATGTGATGTAAAGCTAAAAAAAAAAGATAATTTTACATAATATTGCCCCTTTAAGAACAACCTAAGTAAGTTACTGGTTCTCACACATTCAAATTCTTTATGCAATATTCCAAGAAGCACATTTAAGTGATTCCCAAACATGTGAAAATGCTCTGCAGGAAGGTCTATTTGTCATTCTGATTGTTTTACTGCAGTTTCTTGAGTCCATTGAAGTCAAAACTGTAACTTTTGTCAACAAAAAATATTAATGAAGCTGTGATGAAACTGAATAGACAAATCTGCAATCCTCCAGGACTGGGAACAACTGGGAAGCCACTCATCTAAGATGAATGCATTTGTTGGCATCAATGCAAAGACAAAGTGTAGTTTTATTAATATACATTGGTGGGTTTTTTTGCATATTTTGTTGTCCATATCCATGTGAATAAATAGGCTGGGGAAAAAAATTGCACTTTGTTACACAATAGTGTGTTGATTATGTGCAGAGAAAATGCAAACCAAGTGTCCTCATTTGTGGCCATTTTTTTTTTGTCTTTTTAAATGATCCATGTTTAAAGATAAGACGAGGTTATCGTATTCAATGTTTCTCACTAACCCTAAGCTAAAAAAAATTATTAAATGCACATTAAAGGAAGTAAAGAGTCTTTAATATTTTCTTTCTGTTGTTGTTCCTATAGTGAAATGCTTTAAGTAATGCGCTTCAAAACTACACCTTTTTGACTCTGTAAAACATTGTTTCTGGCTTGTTTCAACTTTTACAACTATTGTCAATTTGTGCACCTTTTATTCTGTGGTCTGTTTTTCTGTGTTTGATTTTAGTGTACAGTCTTTTGGTCAGCCTTGCGGTTTTTATGTATTTTTTTATGCTGTGGTATGGCACCCTGCGAGTTTTCATTTAGCCAGCATCGCGATATCTTTGATGTTTTTAAAATGAAAAATATTTAAGAGTTTAGAATCTTGCCTATGCTGAAGAAAAAAAAGCAAATAAAAAGCTATGTGGGTCTATTTCTCCAGGGGCACTGTGTTAATGAGAGGTTTTAGATCAGCATAATTCTCCTGGTATTGTCCTTTGTGTCTGTTGTCAATAAAACAACAGATGCTTATTTATTAGGATCATTATTTCTTTCTTTTTGTGACAAATATTATAAAACACGCTCCACTCAGACAATGGAAGCAATCCATTACCTTTGTCAGAGAAATTCAATATGGCTGTGCATCAGCAGAATCTAGTTGTTCATGTATGACACTAGACAGGAAATGTATCTAACTGGACATTCATCTGGATTCATATTTCCTGCCATAAAACTGATAACTGCCAATACACATATCAAATTTATTCCACACTATCAGAAATGAAATGAATTTGGTGGCTGGTTTGTACATGTGCAGGTAAAGTCACTGAAGCATGACCCAGAACAGCTTAACTTTTTAATCCATAGAAAGAGCTTATTTTGATGTGCTATCATCTAACAAAGGGAAAATTATGAATATATTTGCACAACAAGCAAAACCCAACCATATCAAATACTGACTGTATCTTAAATCACATCCTAATCCTCAAACTGTGTTTTTTTTTTTTACCCCAACTTAACCGTTTTATGTATTAATTATGATGTTTTGTGTCATGATGTTTTTCCACATTTTTTATTTTTATTTTCTTAAGGCATAAAAAAAGGTAGGAAAAAAAATTGTAAAAAGAAATATATATATATATATATATATATATATATATATATATATATATATATATATATATTAGGTGATCAATTGTAATTTTCTCCAAATACAAAGTTGTTATTTGAAAAATATATCAGTAGTATTTTTCTATAGGGGTTATCTGATGTCACAATTTTTTTTTCTTACCTGCAAGAGTCGTCTACAGTAGAAGGAGGGACTGGGTCGGTTGGCATGCTTTTTTGTCTGTTGGCCATATTGGACTTAAAAATAATTTCTTGCATTTGCAGCTGATGGCCAGTAGTTTATAGGGTATTTTGTGATGCGTTAGGGTCCACTTTAGTGGTCTGTGTGCATTTATAACATAAGAATTTACAAGCACAAGCAAATGGCTTTTAGATAGCTGTTCACTGTAGTGACCACTGTGTATGAAAGGGTTAATTATTTGCAGGCCACAGAAAAGGCAAACTGAGGATGAATCTTGGTAGAAATTGGTAAGGATAGCAAAAACAACAACACAGCAACACATCTATGTTGTGTTTCAATTAGGGGTGGACGATATAGGACTTCAGGTTTTGTCAGGATATTTCGTGGTATTACTTTGATAACAGCAAACATGACCCTAAGAAATATGTATTACTTTAATGACAGTAGCTGTATGTCCATCAACTAAAAAATTGTGCAAACTGATACTTGCTTAACAGAAACACAACAATTTTGAAAAACCTCAAATTTTTCGATAAGGTTTTGTGCCGGGATGAGGTGATTTTTCAGCCGTATCAAAATAGATTATTTAGCAATCTGCAATGAAAACACCTCTTTTCGCATCAAACAAGTCGGCTGTTACTACTGGCAAAAACGACAAATAAGATGACACAAAGAGGTAGGAGGATGATGGTTCGTTTTTGTTTCTTTCAGATCATGTGCAGCTGGCTCCACCAGAGTTCTCAGCATCAACACAGTTCATACGAGTATGTGTTTTTTCCACATAAGCAGAATTAGCACATGAGAAACTTAAAATCTCTACAGTAAGAAGGCAAGGCTCTGAAAAATGTTGATTGAGTGCATTAATGAAACACTCACAGAGCAGCAATTCCCCAGTGACTGCCACATTTCTTCCCAGCCTCAATGAACAGCGACAGGCCGATGAGGGTGATCGTAGGAGCGATAGCCAAAGGGCCGATGTATTTAAGCACGAGGCCGACCAGTCCAGACAAGCCCAGGACAATCTGAACCAGAGAGGCAACCAGGATGGCCCCCTGAATCTGTAGAAAGAAACCAAACAGGAAAATGTTTAAACTCACATTCCAGAGAAAGAGATTATTACGCACAGTTAACCACCACTTACAGACATCATTTGCATACAAAGTGTTCCACTTTTATCCTTTTGAACACACTGATAGACATATTTTATACAGTTGAAACTGTCTTGGATACATAAAAAAGCCAGACCTTTTATCACACTGTCTGAAGTTAAATCAGACCAAATTTCTCTCGTTTTAGGTCACTTTGAGTTGCCAAATTTCTGCTTGCTAAATGCCACAAAAATGAGAGACAGGATATGTCAGAGATTGGTGGATTTTTCACTCTTAAAATCAAAAGTTTACATTCAGAATGCCTGGTTTCCCCCGTGTTCTATAAATGTGGTGGGCTACCAGGCTAAGTATTGCTTGTTTATTTTGTATAGGTTTTTTTTTAATACACCAGTAACAGCAATAGTGAAGACATATAAAAATAATGTTTTCAAAAACCTGTTTAAATTAGGTTTATTTATTTATTTATTTATGCATGTATAGTCACTCTATGATGCACTCTATGGCGACTAGAAAATGATATCAAACCCAATGGTGTTCAATTCTAAGTTCAAAACCCAAACAAACGTACCAGGTAAGATTTTTGACACTGCAGAGCATAAATGGAGCTAGCAAATGTAAAATTCATAGACTAAACACCAAATAAAGGAGAAACACTGCGATGACAATCTCTGAATGAAATTAGAAGTATCAAATAATAACTCTGATGGAAAATAATACAAAACTGAAACACAAATACTCATAGATCGTGACCGATCCCTCAACATTTCCTAATGAATGAATGAAGCTCAGTGACTCGGTTTACTGTTTTAATAATAAAAACTAATATGTTTTTTTTTTTTGCATTTTGTGCTTTCGCACACTGCAGCAGCTCACTACGTGTGTGTGTACAGTAGTGTGTTTGAAAGGTTTCATGAGATACACATAGAAGTGGAAATAGACAATTGTTTTTACCGTGTGTTTTGTTAAGTTTATAATGTGAGAGAGCAATTTTCTATCTTCCAGTTGTTTTTACGACATAATACAAACTGAAGTCAGTCCTATTTCATCCAGTGCATTAACATGAAAGTCCTAAAAAATTGCTTTGCTCTTTCAGTTATGTTGGGCAACATAACTGAAAACATAATGAAGTTAGCAGTGGGTTTGAATTTGGGAAACATGAATACTTTTGAGCAATTTTTGTGAAATGCACTTAACAAAATATTACGTAGCAAATATTTTGATCTATGGTATTGAAAATAACTCTCGACTAAAACGCATTTATATATGAATGCACCAAATCCTAATTACTTATGTGTTGTTTAAATATTTTCAATAAGTGCAGCTACAGTAGTCTGAGACCCCATCACATGGATTTTTTTTTTCTTTTTTGTAATTTCCAGCTGAGTAAATAAAGACATTAAGAGCTGAAAAGTATGCAAGTCAAGCTCTCAGCTAAGTCAATATGGAAAAGAATTTCAAATGTGAACAAAGTATCTTAACTTGGCAGGTTCCTTAATAAATTTAATGCAACAGATAGATTTATGATTGTGACCCTGCAGCTTTAAGTATCTTAAACATCACTGCCTCCACTGTCTTTAAACACCATACAGTTATAAATCCTGCCAAGCATATTTTTATTTGACATGTATTATGCAAAAAATTTGGGAATTACAGTCCCATGCAGAGGGAAGCAGAACTGTGTCAAAAAGTATGCAAAGATGAATTCACAGGTAAAACATTTTCTTTGGGAACTCTGTGACTGACAATATAAAGTACATTGACAGTGTCATAAACTGGGAGGTGTGGTGGTGAGGCAGACGCCGTAGGCCCCGTTTGAAGTAGATGAAATGAAGGTTTAATGAAGAATATCCAGAATAAACACAGTCCAATACAATCCAGAGTACCGGGCAGCACGGCCGAGCGGACACCAGGGCTCGACGCCGGTAGCAACCGGTTAAACGGAGGAAGAGACGGACTGGGCACACAGACGACAGCGACAAGACGCCAACTGAGACAAGGACCCGACAAAGACACAGAGACAACAGGTGACATTAAATACACAAGAGGTAATCAGGGAACGAGACACACCTGGGAACAATCAAAGGGAAGCCAGGACAGCACAGCTACTCAGAGGACACAGAAAACTCAAAATAAACACACAGAAAACTCAAAAGTACAGAGAAAAACCCAAATCCTTACAGACAGAGAGGAAAAAAAATATTGAAGAATAGCATAACAGCTCTTACCAAGCTGTAATTTTCAGAAACTTGTGTAAAAGCGGAGTTCATCCAAAATGATGTAGACTCCTGACGAACACCAAGAAAGATTACAAATTATGGAGCTCAACGTGAATTTTCTCAGGGCATTTTGTCTCATGCTTAGCTGATTTGGAATCTGTAAAAAACTAGTGGAGGTTCTTATTTCAGGCACAGTGTCGCTAATCCATCTTACTGGGAATTATTGGCTTCTTGCAGTGAATAGTTTACTAACCTCACGTATTCGTGGCATCCAGATTTCATCAGCGTTTTCCCGTGGCAGTGGACTGGTGCCATTCAGCAGCTGCATGGACGGGGTCACAGATGCATTTGGGTCTGGACACTGCCATTTCGGCAGGGCAAGAATGGCCAAAGTAGGGGTGATGAAACTGAAAGTCCCTCCCTGAAGGATTGGTAACCTATAAATCGGTAAAGTCGAGAGTTTACAAGTCAGCAGAGCAGGGCGACCTTAATGGGTGGGACGGGAGCCAAGCAAAGTTAGAGATGGAAGAAGACAGACGGTATAGCAGTATCTGGCTAAAGTATGCATGCTCCTGTATCTTCCTGTAACCTTTAGAGGGTAGACAAACTTAAAGAATATCTATCTATGGGTGGATACAACATCATATTTGTTGTTAACCATATGTCAAGAAGGAGAAGTTAATCTTTTTCTGGTTGCTTTAACTATTAAAAGCCAGCTTCCCTAGTCCTTCTGGAAGGACTAGGGATGTTATGTAAGACTTTCCTAGGGAAGTCTTACATAACAACTTTTACCAAGCTGTAATTTACCTAAATACTTTGCATTTAGGTGAAAATGTTTGGCTTGTGGACTCATCTGACTAAAGGAACTGCTTGCACAGTTGTGCTCTTCTACACCAGTGTTTTTCACAGTGGGCCACCAGGAGGCGATGTGGGGGCCTCAGAAAGTTGGAAGGAAGATGATGAAAATAAATAAAAATAAATCAGATAATTTTTCTTAAATTTCTCACCATAATTTTTTGTTTTTTTTGTTATGCCATGTTTTATGTAAAATATAAGTTAAAACAATGAATTTAAATATTCCAGACTCTCAATAGTCAAATTCATCCAGCATCTATGCTCCTCAAGCTATTACAGCTAGCAAGAAATGGAACATTTTTTGACAAGAAAAAAACCCAAAAGAACCATACCATAAGAACTGTGGAAATAAAATAAATGTTGATCTGATTAATATAAAAATAATTAATAATAATATAAAATAATAGTACATATATTCTTATAATCAAAAGAACAGACTGTAATGAAACATTATGTTATCTGGAAATAGAATCATAACATATAAATAACAAAGGTTTCCACCAAAAGTCTTATGGCCACCTAAAATCAGGAAGTATAAGCAAAATTTTTGCTAAACAAATGTATTATTGAATGGTGAATAAAACGTCTAAAAGTTGATGTTTCTTTACATATTTTGTAGCATTTTCTGTGGGTTTGCAAAGGAGGTCGTCAGCCAGAAGTTAATGCTCTTTCAGGGGACCTGTCATAGAAAGGTTTACAAACCCCTGACCTACATCACTTTCCAACGAAGGACTAAACGATGCTCTGTGACATGATCAGACAGTAGACAACCCCGGCTCCAGAGGAGTTAAGTAAGGTAGGGGGGTCATTGGCTTATGTTTGGGGGAGGAGGAGAGGGGATCTAAGTGAGCTTTCACTTTAATATAAATACATAAACAAACCTCGATGAAATATTTCAAATACCATGTTTATTAATACAAAATAAACAACAAGTGATTATGCTCAAATCTGCAAACATTAGCTCATATTGCAGAAATCTAAGGTTTCCAATTTCTTTAAATGAAAAATCAATCTATTCAAGTAAAAGTAGCAATAATAATATTACTCAAGTAAAAGAAAAACGTACAGTGCAGTAAAACTACTCTCATGAGTATCCCTTTTTCCAAAAAAAGTAACTCAAGTAAATGTAACCAATACTACCCACTTTTGAACATAGATAACAACAATACTAATAGCATATTCTTGTTAACAAGCCTAATGTGATATATTGACATCACCGGTATCCAACAGTGTTACCCAACCTACTCGGTTAGTTTCAGGGTGGGGTGGATGGGGACTGTGCAAAGGTAATTGCTTTTTTCTGGTTTGCTGCCACGATTCTTCTGACGCACACCGGCGTGGCGCTTTGCTCTCCGTCGCTGCTGCGCGACCATCGTGGCGTTTATGTTGCGTTTAAAGGCGGCTCGGGAAAACACGTTACGACATGTTAGCAACGGTTTAGGCAATTGTCTGCGAGAGACAGAGGGCACAGATACGGGAGGTGCGGGTGCCCTTACTGTATATACTACTGTGAGTAATAGAAAGTTGGTCGCTCTGAGGTAAAAATAAAAGAAACAGCTTCCAGTCTAGGGCGGCCGGCTGACTCTGTGGACTGTTAAGGCTGCCCGCCCATGCTGCCAACACACAAAATTGAGCAAATTGGAATTATAAAACTAAATGTGCTTAATGGAAATTCGCCAATTTTGGAAAAAAAAACAAACAAACAGCAAGATGTTTATTTGTAGGCACTGGCCTCCTTAGACAATGTGCAGCTGGCCCACCAGAGGCCTCAAGCATCGCACAGAACATCCCAAGTTGTGTTTGTCCACTGCAAATTCGTAAAACGCTGCATAAATACGCAGCTCCTCCCCAGGAGCTTGCCGCTCCATTGAAGACTAAACACGTGTGATTTTCCTATTGAATGGACACACAACAATTTCGACATTGTGTTTCGGGTTGTTGGGTTTTTTTACATTAGCAGAATATCAATAAACTTTTTGTACACATTTGCAATGGAAACACAGCTACTCTTAACGTTTCTTTTGTAAAAAGCTTTGAAAAAAGTGCATCATTTTCTTCCCATTTCATAATTCCTAAGTACATTTTGTTGGTCTATTACATGAAATCCCAATAAAACACATTAACGTTTGTGGTTGAAGCATGGCAAAACGTGAATAAGTTCAAGATGTGCAAATGCTTTTGCAAGGCACTGAAGAGACACGTTTCAGTTGTTAGAGAGCTATTTGAACATATGCAAAGAAAATAAAGATTAACTGACCTATTACTCAATGTCAGCTTGTTTGCTTGGATCACTTGTGACCTTTACAGCATTTGCCAACAAATGTAGGTGGAGGACTTGAACAAAAGCTTTAGTTATTTCCACATGCTAACTGATGCACAGATGTACGTATATGTGCGCTTTCTAACACTGTGTCCCTACATGGAGGCAGAATGGCAAATATGTAGTAACTGTGAAGTTCAATAAACTCTAGTCACAGAAACTATTGGCAATTTAATAGAAAGCTTCAAACACAACCACGTAAAGCCGAGTAAAGTAAAGGGAGTGCAGGGATTAGACTTGAAAGAGAAAGTCTTCCTCTGAGCATTTGTGTGGCAATCTGACTCACACCAAATCAATGCAAAGCAAAACATGGAGGTGGACAGAGATTTACTTTCAGGTAATCCCCAAAAAAGCTCAAATGTAAATGAGTCCTCTATCATTGCAGGAAACACTCAGGGCAAGGGTTAAACGTTCAAATATACCTGAGCACAGAGGAGGCATTGTTAGGTAAGATATTTCTTCACTTTACACATGCTTCAAACAAAAAAAGGGGAAAAAAAACAACCCCAGAGCAAACAGGAACCCACCCACACATACAGCACAGTGATAAATATCCTTTTACACTGAAGTAAGTACCTTCTTAAGAGGTTTACACACATTTGAAAGTGCCAGTTTATGTATCTGAGCTTTGCGTAAGCCAGGTGGCTTACTGGTTCACTGGGGCTTTGTTACCTGGTTCCAACGGTCGTCTGCAGCACTGTGCACAATCCGGACACGAAGAATATGGTGGAGATGAGCTGGCTTTTGGCCACGTTGTTGTCTGCGATGCAGAGAGGCTCGGCGAGGATCAGTGGGACGGCGATGATTCCGCCGAAGGCAAGGACATAGTGCTGTGGATCGTGAACGAGAAGATGGACAGAGGAGATGTTGAAGGATTAGCACTGATCACAAGACCTCAAGCTTCAGTTACAGAACAAGTGCTGCTGGTTGCTACAGTACTATGTGATACGGTCAAGTTCAGCTACAGCTGTGTTCACAGATGTGGGCGTATCCTCAAAAATTAATTTCACTGTAACAAGTGTCTTTTTACTGTAAGTTAAAAAAAAAAATGTCTGGCAACAACTGGCAACAGGTTAAGAGCAATGTTCAATTTATCCATCATCTATGCCCACTTATTTGTACCAGTGCATCAGGGGGCAGCAGAGAGGACGGAAATCTAGAG
Organism: Xiphophorus hellerii; assembly: GCF_003331165.1. NCBI lineage: Eukaryota > Metazoa > Chordata > Actinopteri > Cyprinodontiformes > Poeciliidae > Xiphophorus > Xiphophorus hellerii. Next base: position 28,528,666 of record NC_045673.1, on the reverse strand, counting down.
TAACCAGATAAACTAAGAAAAATGTGAGGGGAGGACTGTATAAACTCAAACCAGAAATTCTTGTACATCTTGCACTCTTTCAGCTCACACTTCAGGCTTAACCTCTGTGTGTGCTGAGGGGAGTTAGGACTTCGCTGCTGGTGAAGATCACCACTGTTTAAAAAGAATTTGTGTAAAAGGAAATACAAACCAAAGACAGATGGTAATAAACTGGAGCAGATTAATGAAGGCACTTTTTAAACTCCCACGAAGAAAGCCAGCATATTTTAGATGGCTGTTTGGAGGATTACTTCAGATTGATAGCAGATCATGATAGATTGACGTCTGGGATTAATTTCTAAGATTGGCACATATTGGATTTCACATTTGTAAAACATGATAATGACACACTGGAAGTGCCTTGTTGGGATAATGAAAGCGCAAAGTCTCTTTCACACTGTTTTAACTATGTACTGCACATATAATTAAAGAAATACCAAGAGGAACAAAGTAGTGAGCGCTGCTTGCCAGCAACACAAGAATGTACTGATTGGACAAACCAATGTGCTTATAATTATTTCAACAAGAGGAAGAATACGTCCCCTTTTGTCTCCATCCATCCATCTTCTTCCGTTTATCCAGGGTAGGGTTGCAGACAGAATTTATAGTCAAGATGTTAAGGTGATCTGTTTTGATGGCTTTCGGATCTCTGCTTTTTGTAGATGATGTGGTCCTACTGTGATCTATGGCTTTCGCTGTAGTGGTTCACAGCTCAGTGTGATGAGGACCAGTGCCTCCAAATCCGAGGCCATCGTCTTGAGTCGGAAAAGGGAAGACATCATGTCACAAGTGGAGGAGTTTAAGTATCTTGGGATATTGTTCAAGAAAGAGGGAAAAACGGAGCAGGAGATGATAGGCAGATTGGCACAGCATCTTCAGTGAAGCAGGTGCTGTACCAGTCTGTAATGGTGAAGAGAGAGCTGAGTCAAAAGGCGAATCTCTCAATTTACCAGTTGGTCTATGTTCCTAGTACCTCTTCTATGGTCATGAGCTTTGGGTCATGATTGAAAGAACGAGGTCACGAATACAAGTGTCCGAAATGGGTTTTCTCTGTAGGGTGTCTGGGCTCTCCCTTAGAGATAGGGTGAGAAGCTCAGTCATCTGGGCGGGACTCAGAGTAGAGCCGCTGCTCCTTCACGTCGAAAGGAGCCAGTTTAAGGTGGCTCGGGCATCTGGTTAGGATGCATCCTGAACGCCTCCCCGGTGAGGTGTTCGGGCCACGTCCCACCAGGAGGGGGCCCAAGGGAATAACCAGGACACGCAGAGGGACAATGTTTCTCGGCTGGCCTGGGAATGCTTTGGGATTCCCCCGAAGGAGCTGGAACAAGTGGCTCACTATAGGAGCTACTTCTCAGTGCATCGCTGGTTATAAACATTGTTAAAGGATTATTAGTAGAGCAAAGTTGTAATGATTTCCTGAAGCTGGAGTTTCAGAAAGAGCAGGAGTTTAAAAAGAGACAGAGGCCCAATTTCAAGGTATTAAATTATAAAATCAAATTTTTATAAGAGCTGAAGGTAACATGGTTACCTTCAGTCAGGTAAAATGGAACTATGCATCTGGAAAATACATACTGCCAAAGCCGGCCCAAGTCTCCATGGGGCCCTAAGCAAAAGTTGGTTTTGTGGCCCTCTATTTCTGCTGACAATGTGGATTTCTGAAATCAACAGTTAGACGATTAGATCATTCGCACACCTGCTATAAACTTATTGCATCTCTGATGGTGTTGTTTGCATTATACCCTATGCATGTATAATATAGGATACATTTATCAGCCAGTCGATTTCTGGGATAATTTTGGGGGATCGTGATCGGCCGATACTTACATGTGAAGCCCATCTTATCCCCTGATCTTATTTTCGTCAGCAAAGGTTTAAAATCAGCCTCTGTCCTCTTCTGCTCTACAGTGAAAGGTTTGACTGACAGACCGACCCACCAGGTCAGGTCTGAACGTTTACAGTTAACAATATTCACCCCATTGTTGCCAACTCAGTGATTTTCTTCCTTTATTTAGCGACATTTCAGACAAAAGAATTGGTATCAGCCAAAATCAAAATGGGCAGGTCAGGCTCTTTAAAGATCTGTAACCAGGGATCGGCCAGAAAACTGCCATCGGTGCAGCCATACACACATATTCATGACATTCTTTGATTAAATAAATTTCTCTTAAGAGTTACTCCAATAGCTAAAAGTTTCATTTACACCAGGTGAGTTTTTCTCCCCTGAGAATGTGGGGGGACCGGGTTGATTCTGAGCCTTCAAATGATTTTAACAGAAGTTTCACATAACTTACAAGTTGATGTAAAAATATTGTTTGTTTTAGCCACTAAATGATTTTGCTCAGCAGCAAACAACATGTCACAACTTAGAGCAACTCATTGTTATACAGCAGCACCCTTGTAGCCTGATGGAAAACATTTAGATAGACAATATCAAACATTGAGAAGTTTTAATTATTGTTGTCAAACATTATCAAACACGGCGTTTTGAATCAACTCATTTCAAGTTAAAACTCAGCTTCACACAAAGACGCAGCATAAATGTTTGGCTGTTGAACTGAACCGTCGCTATAAAGCTAATTTTCTATTAGCAGCTTTACAAATCCTTTTTATAAACATTACATTACAAAGACATATTAAGACAAACCTTTATCTTGGCTTTTTTTCTATTCTTCCTCTTTTCTTTCTCCCTGAAGTATAAGTCGTTTTTTGAGACATTGTTTTGCTAACTTATCCTCTACCCGAGCTTTGGACCTTTGGATGCTCTCTGCAGGGCAGCTCATGTTCCCGCGAAGCGTGCGGTACCTTCCGGTACCAAGAATAATGATTTCTACATACATTATGAAATATATTATTGTAGAAACAAATCACTTCATGATGAAATTGTGTGTTTTTGTCATAATGACATAGAAATTGTTACTAAAAAAAAAAATCAGCTCTTCTGGGGGCGGGGGCCCTTGGTGGCCCTGGGGCCCTAAGCGGCTGCTTAGTTTGCTTATGCCTCGGGCCGGCCCCACATACTGCCCTTTTAATTTCAACAATTTTCAGCATTAGCAGAATATCAAAAGAACCTATGCAAGTTTGCAAAGAAAATGCAGTTTGCTCGTGAGATGTTTACTGGTACTACAGCACGGAAAACTTCCTGTTGTGTTTCCATTATCAAATAAAATCCTAATAAAATGCAACGAAGCTAATTGTAACAACACTAAAAGCTCAATAGGTGGGAATATTTTTGCAAGGTGCTGCACCCCTTAATGCAGAGCCTTCTAACAGGAATGCAGAGGAAGTGCGAGGCAGAGCTCATCCGATTCGATTCAGGGAAAAAAACAACCTGTTGACAACACTGATGATGAGGTGACTGGAGAACCGTGAGGTTTGAATATCCTTTGGATTTATGGCAGCCTATTTCAAGCTGTGCTTTAGTGTGGTAAAACGTGTGTTAAGCCCTGGTCTTCAGACGTATTCTGTGGGTCTGAGGGTATCCAGATAACATGAAGACATAGTCTTTTATCTTTGCTCGAGTCAGCCACCTGGGAATTTACAGCTCCTCTTATTTTCCTTTTCAGGTGAAAAAAGAAATATGACTCTCCCACACCGCATGTAGATAGGCACCATCCTGTGATAAGAGACAGGTACTGCCGACAGCTTTATAGTTTTTGCTATGAGGTATCTGGCACTTGTACTCTGTCCAAATTAAACACAGACCCTTTCACAAATGAAAAAGACACGCACACTAATATGCCTGTAAACAACCTGATTATTTAATAAGATGAAAACGGCATACCAATAATCACAATAAGTGCTATTGGCTTTAAAAATTAAAATGTGCGGTGAGGTAATAATTCACTGCGAAGAAGTGTTTTCTCAGCTGCAAATGTTAAAGCTGGCCAAAAAACGTCAGAAAATAATGTCCTCAGATGAACAAAAGCATGTTTTTACTTTCGAGCTGAGCAGGTTTCCATTACCTTTCATCACGACTCAGATGAGGATCTTTGGTGAGCCTCCAGTTGTGTGATCGACAGCAGAACCTTTAATAGAAGGCACCACCTTTTGCTTGCAATGCTTAAAAATAAAACTGATATTTAGTTTTATTACTAAAGGTTTGCTGGATTTGAATATCATTATGAAGTAGCATGATTTCATACGCGAGTTACATATTAAAGGGAAAGTATTATGTAAAATCTACTTTTTTTGAGCTTTACATAAGGGTATAATGTTATTCTCTCAACAAAACCAAACCGGGAGTATAGATGTGATTCTTTGGTGCATTTTTGAGAAATCCTTTAGTCTCCCACATTACAGAGTAGCCCTCTCCCACAACTCCGCCACTCAGCTCCTTCAGACTAGCCAGGAGCAATTGGCAAACATCTGGTGGAACTGCACATCTGCTGAGCTCATTATAGGAGCTACTTCTCAGTGCAACGTTGGTAAAAACGTTGCTAAAGGGTCGATAGAGGAGCCATGTTGTGATGACTTCCTGAAGGCTGAGTTTCAGAAAGACTGGGAGTTTTTAAACTAAGGCTCAAGGCATTAAATTAATTATTTGACATACATAGCATTATTTAATAACTGAAGATAGTTACTTGATAGTGCCTTTAAAATACATAATACTGGCCCTTTAAAGGTTTATTGGTGGTTAAAGGTTTACAAACACTGATGTCAATGGCATTTTGCAATATTTAGCCATATATGACACACTGTAATGATTTAAAAAAAAAGATGGTTGTTCAGAAATGTATATTTTTACTCAATTTCAAGATTGAACAGCCTTTTTCATACCTTAAATGCCCAGTAGACCTAATAAGCATCACATCTATATTTATACAAATAGGTGCAATATTCAAATTCATAATCACTATGTAATTCACCATCTGACTGACATCAGAAACAGAAACAATAATATATTTTGAAAAATTGGATATAAATTTTACAATTTATATCCATTACAATTTATATTCCCTTATGACTAATTTCCTCATTAGTCATACGGAAATAATTATGTTCTCCTAATATGTAAAATTCATATAATGTAAAATTGTACTTATTTTGTAGTTGTAACATGACAAAATAAGGAAAAGCTAAGAGGATATAAGCATTGTTTCTATCACTAGTACATCCTCATCCGTGGTTCATCTGGGGGCCTTGCAGAGGGCCAAAGCTGAAATGATTAAGCTCTAAAAATATCTAATCGCTGATTCATGACCAAAGTTTATCCATTTTGCTGTGCCTCCTTTAACTAGTTTTACGGCATGATTCAAATGTCATGGTTGTTTACCTCTAAAACAAACTCATGACCCGCTGGTCCTCTGATTTCCTTGTGTAAGCGCAAGCATGACACAATACCTTAGTCGTATCCCTCTGACATAACAAATTAACCTTTAACATCATTTGACTTTTACTCCGATTTTTTTTTTCCACCCCTCCAGGGGGTCTTTTGTGGGCTCTAGTGTCCCTTATATGACAGTGGGCTGACAGGAAACTGGGAAGGAGAGGCGGGAAGACATGCGGCAAATATCGTCGGGTCCGGGAGTCGAACCCGCGACGGCCGCGTCGAGGACTCAAGGCCTCTAAATATGGGTCACGCTAACCACTACGCCACCACGGCACGCCCGTACTCCGATTTTTTGTGTATGTTTTGATATATGGAAATACTTTGAAACAACTCTTCATCGCCAATCCTAGATTTGGCAGACTTTTGATAAAGTTAATACATACAGAAAAAAAAATAATGCACTGAATACTACATGTCTGGAATGTGTTTTAAGAATTTACAGTAAGGGCCGCATGCATATTCAAAAAAATGAAAAACCAAAACAGCATTGTCACAGTAGCTGTCTTGTGCTTGCATTAAACCCATCAGGGTTTCACATGAGAACTTTATCTGATGTGATAAACGCACAGACATGCTGGAGTCGGTTCAGTGAGACTGCTCAGAAAAAAAGAAAGTGTTTGCTGATTGATTTTAAACAGCACAACAGAAAGAATGCTGTGGGTGTACAACACTACAGGAACGCATATCTAATTGCATCAGAAGAATAAAAACCTGCAGAATTGTTAGTTTGCAAGAAGAGCCAGAAGAAAAACTAGATAATCTACTGCTTCTATGTAATGTCGGACTTTTCTCATCAACTATCCACGATGAGAAAAGTCATGACTGTCTTTTCTATGAGCCATCGTGGATGACTGGTGATATAAGTCATCAGTATATCATTAGTTGAGTAGATCTACTGATGACTTATTTTATATGCACTCTGTTTTGTCTGTCTATGGAACCTGAACTGATTTTGAGCAAAACAATGGAGAAAACCCATAAAGATAAACCCACATAAGTAAATGCAAATTATGCAAACATAATTTAGAATTATGTTCTAATAATTTAGAATGCATATATATATATATATATATATATATATATATATATATATATATATATATATATATATATTCTTTCTATTAACAAAAATTATTAATAGAAGAAAAAATAAATCAAAGAACACATTTATATAGAAATTCTACTGTGATCAAAAGGGCCGTCTGTCTGGATTGTAGCAGCTTACGAGTGTAGTAATGGATTTAAAGACACATCAACAACTGGGGCGTGCTGTGGTGGCGCAGCGGGTTAGCACGCCCCACGTTTGGAGGCCTTAGTCCTCGACGCGGACGTCGTGGGTTCGACTCCCGGTCCCGACGACCTTTGCCGCATGTCTTCCCCCTCTCCTCACCCTCCTTCCTGTCTGCCTACTGTGGAAAAAAAAATAAAATACGAGCCACTAGCGCCGCAAAAACTCTTCGGAGAAAAAAAAAAAATTGAAAAAAAAAAAAAAAAAGACACATCAACATTATTTCAAATCAGACAATTGAATGACATCCATAACAACTATCAAAGTTATGAATGTCTGGCCTTCTAACCAAGCTTACCGATCCTAAAATGTCAACACATGACATGGACTAGGCTATCGCTACTGTAAGAATGGAAGAGAATTCACAAGTTTAAAGGAGGAAATCTCTGCTTTCTAGAAAAAAATAAAGTAAAATTCAGACGGAGATCTGCCGCAAAAATGTAGACGATGAAATTATTATAAACTAAATACAACATTCCAAGAAAACAAAAATCTCCTACAAATCAAGAAGTATAAAATTTTGCTGCAGCAGAACTTGCAGATATAGATCATATAATCCACCATTACGCCGTGTTTCTGAGGATATTCGAGAAAAATATGAGACGTATGTATATGAAAAGAAAAAAGCAAACAACTGAAGCAAAACTAATCTTTGCAACATGACACTGATCCAAAACATACCAACAGACAGAGACTGGCTAAGAACTATGAAATGACTTGGGCCAACTCAAAGCTCAGGTCTTGATTTCATTAAGATGTAGTTGGGTGATTTTAATGAGGCCATACATGCAAGGAAACCCCCAACATGTCACAACTGAAAGGGAAAAATGCTGGACATCGGTGCTTGGCAGCCTCACCTCAGACAGACTGACCCAAGGAAGCTGTGCCACAATCCAGCAGCTTGTGAATGGGCGAACGGCTGAATGCAGCGCGAAGCTCTTTGGGGTTCTCTGAACTTGATAAAGCGCAATACAGGATATCTTACCCTTTACCAAATGAATAAAACCCACTATAGGAACTCATGTTAATTTTATATGCTGTTTCATCTTAAACTGATAAGCTGGTATTCATTTACCTGAAAGCCAAGGAGAATGCAAAGGTACCAGGGTGGCCTGTCATTCAGAGCGTAAACCAAGTCGACACCTTCGTCTACCGTCGGTCCGAGAGGCTCATCGGTGTGTGGCTCCACGGTGTCGGTTAGCTGTGGCTGTTCGTCGCTGCCCTTGAAACACAGCCGGAAAAAAAAGGTAAACAGGTGATCAATTCCAGTCTAAGCCTTTTTCCAAACCAAGAAAATAACCGTGACTGTCTTGAATCCTGCTTTAGTCTCAACTGCTTTAGTCTCAACAGTAAAAACAGAGGAGGAGAAATGGGCAAGTAGATGCAGTTATCACATTCAAATATTCACTAAGCGGTTTTCTTTTTATAGTTTTTGTTCTTAATGTTAATTATTCATTTTATTATTAGCAACAAAAATTTGCTTGATGTTCGCTTGCCATTTTAAATGCTCAACTGAATGACAATAAAGTTTGTCTTTTTGTTTGCTTTCACTGAATCATTTTCCATTCATTAAATGCTTGGTTTGGAATGTGTGTACGCAGATATGCAGATTATTCCTGGAAAGGGAAAGTACTGATTGGCAAAAAGCATTTGTTCTATAAATATTTTTTGGAACTTACGTTTTCTATCTGCATGTGGAAACGAGACATTATTTTCAGCCAAGTCAAGTAAAAAAATTAAATTAAATTAAATTAAAAAAGTAAATAAACGGGGTTAAAAACTCCCTGAACACACAGGAGGTTGTTGTGGGCTTGATCTAACCCAAAAGAACGAAGGTTAGATGAACCCAGCTTTTGCTCAAAGAAGCTGGGATGATGTTTTTGCTGTTTTGTGGTTTTATTTTACAGGGTTTGCAGCAAAACAAGTTGTTGTACTTGGCTAATAACATTGTTCTTTAAGGCTTTTGAAAGACTTTTATCAGCTCTACCAGACTGTGTGTTGTGACAGTTAATGCCAAACGTTTGGAGGCAGACAGAAACCGTGTTTCTCACAAACTTTACTGCCTCACTTCTTAACCACAAATGAGGAGGATAAATTCAGCTCCCCTTACATGTTTCCTGTTTTCTTGTTTGTTGTGTTTTGTTTTGTTTTTGCTGATTTTACTCATATGTTGTTGTTTCAAGTTATTAAACAAATTGTAATATCTTACATAGACTGATTATTTCCAGACTGGTAGATTTAAGAAATCACTTAGAAAGACAAGGGCTGAAATACATGAGTAAGGATGCTCAATGCTCCTCCACTGTATCGAAATCAAAGAACCCACCATTCTGAAAAGAGCAAACAGTCCAGGCTGACAGTCCTCCCCTCTGTACTGGAGGTTTGGACTTTTCAGAGTTTTGTGTCTCTGATCAGTTTTCCCAACAGCGATGGGAAAACTGTGAGGTTTTTTTTTGTTGAAACATGGGAAAATGGAGAGAAGGTCGGATTGCTCTTCTAAAATCAGAAAAAGTCTGATTTTCTCAAACTTCTTAGAAAATCATTTCAGAAACACTTTGGATTACGCGAGCTTTCAGTGAAGCAGTCAAGAGTAATGGGAAACAACTTCTTCACCTCTTCCTGCTTCACCTGCATATCATTATCTCACATCTTCAACCCAACCAAGCTGCCAATGGTAACCAACCCCATATGCAATTTCTGTTAGCATTCCTGGAGTAAACTGTCTGGAGAGCCATTGGAATCAGATGCAGCTTGTAAGAAATATCAGACAAAACCTGCTCTCAATTTGAACATACATTTTCATATTACATCCAATTATTTTTTGTTTTGTTTTAAAGGGGGAATATTTTACATATTCCAGACAAATAGTGCCATTTTATAGTGCAATCGAGTAACTATGTTAACTTCAGTTTTTCCTTCCTAATTTAACGCTTTGAAATCGGGCCTCTGTCTCTCCTGCTCTTTCTGAAACTTTGCCTTGAGGAAGTCATCACAACATGGCTCCTCTGTTAACCCTTTAATGTCGTTTTTACAAGGATGGTTGTTCCCATGAGACGGAGCTGAGAGGGAGCTCGTATAATGAGATCAGCAGATGTGCAGTCCCACCACCTCTAATTGCTGCCGGCTAGTCTGAAGGAGCTGAGTTGGAAGTCGCAGAGGAGACTTCCAACTCAATCTCCCCTGCGAATGAATGGGAGTCGCAGGGGAGGCTCTCCCTGCGACTCCCCCGCCATGTGAGGCGGAGGCTCGGAAGCTGCAGGTCCTGCAGGCTGAGTCTCAAAGGCGGCGCTCAACTTTGCACAGCTGAATGGTTGCCACAGGATATGAAAAGAGTTCTCAAATATGCATGGAAGAATCACTGCAACACTCCAGGTACATTTTTGATGAGGGAATAACCTAATTACATGATGTAAAACTAAAAAAGTTGATTTTACATAATAGTGCACATTTAAAGTCCAGTGCTGCTTAAAAACATCCCAGGCTCAATCATTTCCCAGAGAACAAAAAAGCAACGTGAATAAAAATCATTTTTACAGGCGTCTACCAGAAATGAATGAATGGATGGACATTCAAGTTAAAATTGGTAGACAGCAGCCAATCAGAGTGGAAAGAAATATTCTTCTTCTGTGTCATTTTCTGATGTTAGTTGTTAAATATTGCACAAAGTGACCAGATAAAAGATGTACAACGATGCCAGTTTAACCTTTGAACTATTTGCAAAACTGTGCTCTGCAGCATTAAAACATGGCTATAACTGCAACTATATTAATCATAACTCTTCTTCTCTTCAGTGTTTCTCTCAGCTATGTGCTGCCTTTAAGAGAATGAATATATATATATATTACACACACACACATACATATAGATGTGTATACATGCATATAGATAGATGGATCTATATATAGATGTATATATATATATACACACACATTCTCATTTTTGCCACACACCCCCTGCCCCCCTCAAGATAGCCCTGGCCCCCCTTGACCCCCACAACTTTAAAAGTCTAGCTCCGCCACTGTTGTTGTGCATTTAAGGTGTAAAGTTTACCTTCCAGCAAACGCCCCCCAAAGAAATCCCAGCGACCCCCTTTAGTAAAAATTTCCATCAGCGCCCCCTGTCGTCCTCTGAACGCCCCTCGGGTAATTTTTTATCCTAGAGTAAGCTCACCAGGGCAGAATGCAGAATGGCCAAATTTAAGTGCTTATGGTCTTTGTAAGGCATATAGCTAACTGTATGGAGGACAACAAAGAGGTAAGTCTGACAATTCTTAAAGAATTGAGGGCTTTTGTAAAAGAAAACGTGACATCACGGGTAAAATAGCAAAAACAAACTAATCGTTAGCTGAAGCAGAGACAGAGAGTACAATTGCTGTAGACCATTGTAACAGGAAAGATTCCAAAACATTTATTACAAAACAGCGGGATGGCATTGAAGTGGTCCCGGCATACAAAAAAAACAAAGATGAGTGACATGACTGGATGAGAACCAGGACACAGGGAAAACAAAAAGGAGATTTACCAGGAATCAGGGATTTACAGGGTCCAAGAATCCAGCTTCTGCGGAGCTGGAGGATCTGTGAAAGACTGGCCTTCAGGGCCTCAGAGATGTTCACTGAGAACAGAGATAATTACGTCCACTAGCCAATCATTCACGGTTCATAAACTGTCCAGGGTCATGCACAGGAGGGTCTCCGGCAAGGGGGGAAAAATATCCAGAATAGAAAAGGCTTGAAACGAGGTCAAAGTCAGGCAAGGTTCAGCAATGGAAGCTCAAAACCTCTACTGTTACACCAGTAAGGACAAAGCAAAAAGCAATGGTGTGAGTCAAGCAGGGCCAGTAAAGTGTCGGCTCATGAACCAGGGCTTGAAGGCATCATACAATCTCACACTGAGCAGGTGAAGAGAAGGTGTTTAAATATGGAGCACAATGAGCAAATCAGCAGAAGATCAGCAAAAAGAATCAAGGTGGAACTGAAATCATGACAACTTTATCTGCATTTCCATTAACCAAAAAATTGCGCAAACTGAAAGTAAGAAAAATAAATTCGCTCAATGGTATGACAATTAAAGAAAAAAACAATTTTTTGTTGATAAAACATTCTTGCGATAGGATAAGGTGGGGTTTTTTTTGTGGTATCAAAATAGATGTTTTACACAAAACTGCAATAGAAACACTTTTTTAAGCATCGCACTAGTCACGTGATCAATGGCCGGATGTTCCTACTGATGAAAACCACAAAGAAGACGACAGAAAGTGGCAGGAGGATGATGGATTGTTTTTGTTATTTTCCACCAGAGCTCTCACAGCATCACACAGTTCATGAAAAGTTGTGTGTCATTAAAACGTGTTGGGTCCGCAGCTCTTCAGTAAAACCACAGATTATAATTTCCCCTTAAATCACAGCATATGCAGCGGCTCCCATGTTGCTCCAACCGCAGAAAAAATTAAAATGATACTCATAATTCATGGTTGAAGTATGAATATACAGTATAGCTCATGTTACATCAGTTGCTGTCATGATTTTTAGTGACTTATCGCATGAAGAATCTTATCGATGTGTTATTTTAATTTCATTTTTGTTATTTAATGGAAACAACAGAATTGCAAAGTTGTGTTTTTTTTTTTTTACACCAGCAGAATATAGACAAAGATTTGCGCACATTTGTAATGAAAACACAGCTACTTTGCATGGGGCAGAGGACGTGATAGCATTAGCTTTTAATTAGAATTGATAGGCTAAAATTTTATTTTCTATTTCAGGTAATTATAAAGTAATTTTTATTTTAAAAAAACAACATTTTCCATCTTCAGAAAATAGTCACTTTTAAGCTAACTTGCGTTGCTGTCTGTGTGGAAGATGTTCATTGAAAAGTTCTTCTGCTTTGTGTCTGACTCCTGACAAACCACCAAACAAATGTTTTGGCATGGAAATAAGCATAAAAACAAGGTTTTTATGCAAACCCTTTGATGAATTTTGAATTGGCCTCCTAAAGGCTGTGAAACTCCGTTGCGGCTGTTTTATAGGGACAGGAAACAGGAAAATGGTGGAGAGAGAAAAGCGTTGATGACAGGAAGCCTTTCTTTTATTATTATTTGTTACGTTTCAAGGTTTGCTGTAAATGCATTAGGACATTCTGTGCTATTCCGGAAATCAACTAACCAAGGTATTCACAGACCATTTCTCTGTGGAAAAAGCTTTTTGATTTGGTAATAAATAAGAGGGGCGTGTCCGATTAAAGCAACCGTGTGGCTGAATGTTTCATAGCTCATCGTTACTCAAGTCACACGCGTGATTTAAACCGGTGAGACGAGCAGAAATGCAACGTGTTCTGCATTTTCTCTCTGTTTTTACTTTAAAACAGTTTCTCAGCAGGTATTTAACTAAAGACAAAATGGCTCTGGAGGTCGCATGTGAAAGCGTTTGCTTCCATCTACTGGCCACCTGACGGCACTGACGCAGCTACGCAGAGGAACGCGCACATACAGTATTTGTTGCGTTATTTGCGAGAGTTAAAGCAAGCCATTGCTTTTCAAATGATCATTTAATTTACTCATAAACAAAGAAGGTTAGGAGAGAAAAGGTGGCTGTGATTTTAGATAAAGGATCAGAACCAGCACTGTAAGCATCATTTTTCATTATTTTATTTAGTTGTAGTGTTATAGCTGTTGTGAATTATCAATACTTTAGGCTCGTTGTGAATGAATCAGTCGTGGTAGAGATCCTTATGTAACATCTGTGTGTGCCGAGCTGAACACACAACCACTTCCGCTGCCTAATAAAGCTGACCTATGAACACAGCAGTGGGGTTGGGATGAAGTACTCATTAATTTAATATATTTGCAGTGAATGACGTCGAGTTTCGCGTTGCGCTCCAAAAAAACTGCAAGCATCGAGACTAACCTGGACAGCGCAACAAAGGTGAAAACAGCCATGAATGAACGTGTCCGTAACTAAACGCCATTATAATTATTAATATTAAGATAAGTGTCACAAATCTGTGCAGCGGGACATCTGAGTTGTGGAGCCGCAGGAGGAGCTCTGTGCGCTGCGCTCTGACAGTAAACAGGACCGTAAAGCAGAACCTGGGGAGGCATGTTCTAAATTCATATTTATAGTTTTCCAGACAATAGTGGAACACACAAGAACATGCAAAAATTACAAAAGTTTTTTTTTTTTTTTTGTCTATTATAACCGTTATTAAACAATCTCCCATACAGCTCTACCTTATAAGTAGAAGCAGCTTTCAGCATCTATGCACCACAAATTTGGAACAAACTTCCAGAAAACTGTAAAACAGCTGAAACACTGACTTCCTTCAAATCTCGACCAAAAACCCACCTGTTTAGGATTGTATTTAAAACTTAATCAATTACAAATCTTTTGATGGAACTTGACTTAATGTCGTGTTTTGATTGTTGATTCTATGTTGCATTGTGTTTCTGTGTTTGATATGATGTAAAGCACTTTGAAATGCCTTGCTGCTGAAATGAGCTATACAAATAAAATTTGATTTGATAAGTGGAGACATATTGTTGATGTTACTATTATGAAATACTGTAACTTGCAATTAAGTATTGGCAAAGATCAATATAAGATGGGAGAGGGTTGTTGTCAGCAACTGCTGACAGTAACTAAAAAAGTTACTTTTAATGTAACTTAGTTACTTTCCAAATCCGGTAATCAGTAATCAAACTAAGTAACTTTTTTCAAGGAGTAATCAGTAATCCGATAAAAGTTACTTTTTCAAAGTAACTTTGCCATCACTGGTGACTTACCATTTTAGCAGTAGAGGAAAATGGTCTCTCAAGGTATCAAGCGAATCTCGAGGATGCATTTTATTTTTGTAGAAAGATTTGGTATTAGTGTGCTGCTGCTAAAAAGCTCTAAAAATTAGTCTGCAGAGTTCATGACAAGCAGAGCTACAAGTACAAGTAGTAATAATTACTGTTCAAGACACTAAAAACTGTCAATTGTAAAAATGGACAGAGCGGATATTTGATAACTTATTTAAGAAAGACACAGAGGGACAGATCACCCGGGAAATAATGGACGGGGAGAATCTGACTAAGACTAACTGGATGTCAGACCAATTCTGGGGCTGATTATGTGTCTCGTCTTACGTCCAAGCCCAAATGAGTAACGTTCAAAAACGAGCCCAAAAAAAACCGCAACCCGCGACTCATTAAATTTGCAAGCGACTCTAGTAAAAACAAGCCCCAAAGTCGTTTATAATAGTCGGACTTAGCGACAGAAACTCAAAATTGTTCCTGTTTTTCCAGCAACAAAACGCACATTTCTCTCCTCCTTCCATTGTTTACATTTCTGTGACGGCGAGCGATCAGCTGCTGCTGTAGCGAAGGAACGGCGGTCATAAAATTAAATTCCAAAAGGAAACAGTAACGCACAGTGATTTGGATAAGTAGCTTTAATCTCATTACTGGATTTGAAATAGTAACGCTTTAGATTACTCGTTGCTGAAAAAAAGTGATCCGACGTCAGTGACGCGTCAGTATCACTGTTTGTCACGGTAGAAATATCTGGACGAGTATTTCAACAATCGCGATGCGTTGACTATTGAACTAATCGTCAAGTAATTTAGTATTCAAGTAATTGTTAATTCGAGCGTACAGACTGAAACAAGACAATTTACTGACAGACAAATGCCATCAGATCAGTAATTAAGCCAAAACTGTACTAAGAATATGATTTAGAATTTACTATAATACCTCTTTGTCTCTAAATACAGCAGCTGGCAAAAGTATTCCTACCCCCTGGACTTTTCCATATTTTGTCATATTACAATCACAAATATATTTCATTGAAACTGTAAATGGTTGTGATCCAGACGGAAGATTATACATGATGCAAAAACTTTTGTGCAAATAAAAACCTCAAAAGTGCGGTGCGCAAAAGTATTCAGCCACTTTTGTACTGAGACTGGGTTACAACACAGGTGGGATTTATTCAGTGATTCAGTCATCAGGCAACTTCTGAAGGCAACTGGTTGCACTCAGAAAAGGGGGTCAAATGTTTTTGCGTTTTTCAGCTTTTTATTTGTTAAAAATGTTTCGAATTGTGTGCAATTTTCTTTCTAGATCACATCAGTATACCACTTTGTGTTGGTCTATCATCTAAAAATCCAACAAAACATATGGATGTTTGTGGTTGCAGTTTGACAAAATATGGAAAAGTTCCAGGGGGTATGAATACTTTTGCAAGCCGTTGTATATTCTACTGAAAACTCCTCAAGAGGCAGTTTTAGCTTCACCTGGTTCAGATTCACTAAAGGAATGCTGCTGCTGCTGCTGCTGCTGTGATTTAGGCAATGCAAAGGATATTTTTGAAATAGAAAGAAATAGAATAGTTTATTTGCATCTTTTATCATATTTCTAATATTGTATAAAACAGGCTTAAATGAAAAATCTTGAAAAGAATCTTAAATGAAAAATTGATCAATTAATTATCAGGATAATTCATTGAATAACTGATGACTAAATTAATCAGGAGTCCTGCAACCTTCAGATGTGTCTCTGCTTCAGCTACCAGAGTCAGGACTCTGGAGAACTTTATTTGACTTTTTTTTAATTGATTCACTTAAGTTTTTTTCATAGTGCTAATATTACTGTTCTCAAGATTTGCTAAAGCTTTGAAGAAAGCTCCACCACTTTTATAAATTATTATATTTTACCAATGACAAAGGGAAAGAGAAGACATCATTTTTACACAATGATGTAAAAAATTGATGATGTAAAATTGCTCCTTTTAGAAAAGAGCAATTTTCCTCTTCATCTCTGGATCTAAATGGAAAATATTTTTGAATGATCAAAGCCAAAAGAGCTGGTTCACCACTAAAAAACCTTTTTTGTGCTTCTGAAAAATAAGATTTTTTTGTCACAATTTTTCCTTATTGGCAATCAAAACGACGGATCTCAGGTCTTGAAAATTAGCCTTCAATTTTAAATTATTCCGACACTGTGTGTCTGGCTATTATTTACAATTCTCATTATAACTACTACCATTGCGGGTCAGTCAGATTTCTTGTCCTGTAATGAGAGTCAATTTGTGTTAATTTTGTGTTAATACTTTACAAGTAAATGATATTACATTTATATTTATGTAATATAAATTACATAAATGATATTACATAAAAATGTAATATCATTTACTTGTAAATGATATTACATAAATTAGCACAGTAAATTGAACAGGTTGTACAAGTACCATAATTTGTTTTTAAGTACAAATTTCTGGTAAGCAATATATTTCATGAAATTGAGAATGGGATGAGATTAAATAAGTGTTCGCTTCTTTCTACTTCTTTTCAAACAGAAAAGTAATGGTACGCTAATTATTTTTGTTTTCAGTTAAGAATCCATATGTTTTCTCTTGTCTTACTGGTTAGTTGTTTTCTTTGCTTTTAAAAACCTGTTTGAAATAAATGAATAAATAAATGAAATCTTGCCTTGTGAACCAGGCATTAGATTAGAGACTTTTAATTCTCAGTGAAAAATTGGTAACATTTTGTTTGGTTCCAACCAACCCGGTATTTTTGCATTGGCTCATTTTGTCTTGTCTAACCACTAACTCGGCATTTGGAAGCCTAACGTTCTGCTTTACAATGACTGACAGTTGGTATGGATACGAGGATGCAGATAATAAGACCTCGTGCTGCTGTGTGTGCACACGTTGACCGCCTGCCATGTCCACACATCTGCGTGCTAGCATTTATGTTCCCTGTCATCCGAAGTACTTAAAAAGTTTTTTGAGGGAAGGAAAAAAAAAAAGGAAAAAATATCAAGCTCTGACTCAGCTGTGAACACTTGTGCACCCTATGCAGTCTGTTTTGCTCCATTCCAACACTCACAGTGGGGTTCATGTCGCCATGGAGGCCATGAAACTGACTGAAAATGATTTTATTCAAAGTTCCTTTCTGCTTATTCATAATAACTGTTCCATATTCTGACCTACATCTAACCCTGTGGCATAACCCTAACAATTGTTAGTCCTCATGAGGAGGAAAAGTTTCCATAATGTGAGTGTAAACAGATTTAGGTCACTGTGACAAAAATAATGTTCACCCTTTTCTGTACGTCCAGCTGTATTTATTACTGTCTAGTTTGGGGGTTCAGGTTTTAGCTCTTTAATACTTTAAATCTGGCATCTAGGTTGAAAAAAACAACTGTCTACCCATATGTTTTGAAAGCATTAAAATCAATTCCACTAAAATATTCTCGTGCTTGGTGAAACTCATTTATGCTTTAGTCACTGCATTCCACTGTGGCTTACTTTTAGCCTTTACTCCGCTCTGTACTTATTTTACCCCTCTGTCCATTGTATTAAAAAAATAGCTAAAATTAAATGTAAAAGAAAAAAAATCCTGATTAGCAATGTTATGATGTCATTCGAACTTAACGTTTCTAGTTGCAAAGCACCGGTAAAACTTTTAAAGAGAATCCAGACGACATTTTACTTACCCCAAACGCAGGATCGAATCCCAGCTCAATATTCTCTTCTTTAGTCGGATGCATTCTGGTAACAGAGGTAAGACAGAGTGTCGTTTCTTCTGTTGGCCCTCAGTGACAATACCGGACGGGATTAAAGCTCTCAACTGACTGCAGAAGGGAAGAGGGATCCTGTGAACACCAGCCACACGTCACCAGAGGATCATAGTGCCACATTCAAAACGAATGTGGCTCTGGTATTTTGTAATTTGCTCTCCCGCTCTCTGAAATGTTCCTTGCTGTGCTGGTGAGCAAATGAAAGCTGCGGCTACTTTGACGCGCAGTCATGTGTCTGCTGATGTGTGACGATGGATCTAACAAGGGTATAAGACAATTTGTTGCATGAATTTGTGAGACTTATCCACTTCTATGCAGGTCTTGAGTGAGAATATTTATGCCATAAGTGTAATTTGGAGAATCCCAGAGTTTCTCTTTACAAGTGGACACTACATAGTGGTTTATCTTCTCATGGCACCCAATCTTTCAGTTGGGTGCCATGACAACTGAATGATTGTCATGGCACCCATGACAGCATAAGACATATCTTATGTCTTATGCTGTAACTGACATATAGTCATATATGTTGCATTTAATTCCTTACAAAACTGAGTTAATCTGTATAAAGCCAGAGTTTTTTTAATATAAATTGTTGCATTAAATTTAGAATAACATTGTTCAATGAAACAAGAAAATATTGGATCTTCTATTTTGTCCTTTTACAAACTATGTTTGCTCTATCGAGATTAATTGTCATGAAAAAAAAATCATGCTTTGTAAGTATTGTTAGCATTGGTTTAGGAAACTGTTTGAAGTTGGTCTTTAGTGTGAATCTAGGGAAAGGAATATATAAAATACCACAAAAATAAACAAAAGACCGGTTTAGATATCGACAAATGACTTTACCATTCAACAGCATAAACTTTTGACCATAAGTCAAGTTGGTTTGGTTGGAGGCAACAAATATAGGCAAGATTACTGTCAGTAAAAATAAGTTTGAACAGTTTATTGATACCAGAGAATGAACTCAAACAATTCTGAAATAAACTTCCAGAAAACTGCAAAACAGTCGAAACACTGAATCCCTTTAAGTCAGGGTTAAAAACTCACCAGTTTAGGATTTCCTTTGATTAATAACAGCTGGAACACTGATCAACATAATTGATGTGTATTTGATTGATGATTATGATGATGGCATTTGACAAAATGTAATATTTATTGCTTGTTTCATAATCAATGACTGTATGATGTTTTTATGATGTTAAGCACTTTGAGCTGCCTTGGTGCTGAACTGTACTAATAAACTTGACTTGTTCTTTCGGGTTTACTGAAGAAACCCAGGATGGGACTAAGGAGGTCGAGATATGATGAAAATGATGGAGGAGACGGCCGGCTTACTGTTGGAGAGATGGTGGTGCATGGACAGTTCAGTTCAGTTCAGTTCAAACATACTTTATTCAACTCAAGCGGAAGTAATATTACAATTTTTTTAAGCTATACAAGTTTTTTTGTTGTTGTTTTAAGGCCTCATTGAAAACCTCATGGTTATTCCACCAAATGTTGATTTCTTATCTCTTCCTGAGTTAAAACAGTGTTGTTGTTTCTAAATGAATATGAACTTGTTTTCTTTGCATTATTTGAGATCTGACAGCACTGTGTCTTTTTTGTTATTTTGACCATTTCTCTATTTCTGCAAATAAATACTAAATTTTTGCTTGTAATTTTGGAGACATGTTGTCAGTAGTTCGTGGAATAAAACAACAATGTTCATTTTACTCAAACATATACCTCTAAAAAGTAAAGTAAGAGAAACTGATCATTTTAAGTGGTTTCCTAATTTTTTCCCCAAGCTGTAAATGGTTTTTTTTTAAAGTTCAGTTAATGTTTAATGATACCTTAAGCTTGATTTGATTTATGTAAAAGTTCCAATCGGTATTCTGAAGTTAAAGCAGAGCAGGGATTGGTTTATCTACTTGCTAATAATTTGCCATGACTACCACAGTGTGACTCTATGCTAATTCTATGCGTCAGCACAGGGAAAAGTAGTAATTATCACTGAATTATCAATGCCCACATGAGGAAACTCATGGCCATGATTCATATTTCTGCCCAGTTCTTCCTGTGACATCACTATCAAATTGATTGGTTGTACCTCAAATACCTTCACACAGGACACACAGTGGTGTTGTGACCAATATACAAGACAAATCAAATGCAACTGTGCTATTTCAATTTGAAGAATAATTACTCGAAATGTAGCAAAGTGCTGGGGTCTCGTTAGGTTTGGCTATACGTGCGACTAAAGATCAAAGTTTATGCTTCCTTAAGGTTCCTTAAGGTTGAGGTTGCCTTAATCCTTGTGATACCTCAGAGAAATACAGTAGCTTTCACGCAGAAACTTGTGATCCAGATGTGCACAAGTGACCAGCATGTGCTTCTGTAACCTCTAACGTAAATTAGCCTGTAATGTGGGAGTAGTAGGTGGTTCAGTGGTGCTTTTTACAGGGAACTTAGCGACCTCATCATGTTGTAATATTCTCTCTTGTATTTTCAGTTAGAATTAAAGCTGCAGTACGTAACTTTTACACATATTTTTTTTACATAGTTGTTGAAACTGTCACTATGTCGTGACATATGAGACAGATAAAATGTGAATTTGAAAAAATCCTGTGCCTTGTCCCAGTGCTAACTGGAAAAAACCAACCAGAGTCTGGAGGCAGGTCTTAGTGTTGTTAATCATCCTCTGTGTGTGCTGCTCATCCCGCCTCCCAATCCCTACTTCTCTGTGCTAGACTACAGCTTCTTCTTGATAGCAGGGTCTGTAGTGCATGCTAAGGCTAATTAGTATGACAGTGGATGAACAGTTTTCTGTAATGGTAAGTTGTTTCTCTGCCATTAGCACATTCAACATAATTGATTGGCAGTGTTAAGACCCTCCTCCTGGCTCTGATTGTTTTTGGTCGAGAGCCATGCATTTCATCAGACGGTAATAGAAGCTCAGGGTGGCAGTGGAGGAGCTGGATCATTTCACAGATTACTTGAAATGGAAACAAACATATATATATTTTTTAATAAAAGTTACATTCTGCAGCTTTAAGTGCCCTACTTGCTTCTAAAAGGCTCAAAGGCTAAAAAGTCTGTAATTATATTTTGCACATAGTCTGTGTTGCATTTAAAAAGAAATTATCCAGAAAATTGCATTGTCTTTCATATATATGTATATAATCCTCATGCCAAAACATTTCATTGAACTTTTTTTTTTTTTTTTTCAAAGTTGGCATGTTTCCATTGAGCAAATTTATTTTCAAAATGTCAAACTGCGTAATTATATGGTCAACTGAAATGCAGCTTGTAATGCAAACCATGTTGTTCCATGCAGTGCCTTATGGAACAATATGATCTCTCTGTCCTGAACAGACCCACCAGAAGCCAGAAGTTGCCTGGTGAGACTCATTGGGCCGTTTGGCAACATCCACTGCTGAAGTCACAGTGAACCCAGTAGAGACAACTGAAAAGCAGCTTGAGTCTATAAATTCAGCTTGACATGAAAACGAATATCTGAGATACCTTTGTGAAGAATGAATGTGTTCCTTGGCTGTGCACTTCATTTGTGTCTTTAGTTACTTATATCTTCAACACAAAGAACAAGCTTAGCCGAGGTCTTTATTGAGGATTTGACACTAGAGCCTCTTTTACTCTAGCTGTATTTGGGTCTAGGGAGCACAAATGTGGGAGCTGACTTCAAAGTGGAACTTTACAATTTCAACAAAGTGTCTGTTTATAACCCATACAAAGGTGTGAGAAGAGATTTTATACAGGATTGCATGGACTGAAAGGATTCTTTGTACCGTCGGCGTGGAGGAGTGCAATAAAGTAGAGCAGAACTGTCTCCGTTCTGGAAGTGCATCTGTCCTTAGTGTCATTGTGTTCGTATTAAGTTCAAAATGTACTTTTTGCCATTATATTTTAAGGCAGTGCAATAAATCACTGCAAATTTCCAACGTTAGACCGTTCTCATGGACAGTAGCTACTGAGATATGTGGAATAAAATGAACCTTAGCGTAATCTACAGGCTTGAAGCATGAATTCTTGTGATGCCTGAGACAAAAGCAGTTCCTTCAGTAACCCATGACATGCATGCAAAACAAGTGACCAGCATGTGCTACTGTAACTGCTTCCAACAGCCTGCATTATTGTGAATGCAAGTAACCTGGTGTTGGCGTCAAGTCACAAGAAGAAAGTTAGGGTATCATTCGCATGAAAAACGTGCTTCTAAATGATACGCAACCGGAGAAAGGAATTGCTCTTTTTCTACCAAAGTTCACGAGAAGTTAGTGCTGGTTCAAGTGACCCGGAGTCACCCCTGTAGGATCGCAAAAAGTGGGTATACAGTGTATGCAACACATAGGGGCGCTGCACTAGAGGGGGGGCAAAAACGATGTGGGGAATTTTTTTTCTAGTCAGCATTTTATGTACTTAACATCTGTATTGAACCAATACGGGACGCGATTTATTCCGTATTGCAATAAAAGTCTGATAGACACATCTATCACACATCTCAACAATAAGTGTAATAATAATGACCAAAACAAAACACGGGAAATATTAAGGTCAGAATTGTCTTTGCTGGACCTAAATAGGAGCCCCCAAAGAACTGACGCTGTTGTCACGGTTGCCTAGAGACGGTTGCTACGCAGCCACGGTGAGCTGCTACCAACCCGCGTCTTTTTAAAATGTCCACCCGATACTACACCGTCCTTAGAAGGAAAACCTCTGGCAAAAATACAGACGTGAGGAGGAAGACACACATTCCAGGCTAAACAATCACAGTGAAGTTAAATAGGGGCATTAAAAAAATGTCTCGATATTCAGTGGCCCACAGTGGGTTGTTTGATATCAGACATTGTGGATCAGGAGAGGAACCGCAGACCCGTCAGAACCTAAAGAACCAGACATCAGTCTCTTCATCCCTCAATCATTTCCTGGGACTGAAAAATAATATAGATGGTAATTTAAAGAACAAATCATACAAATAGATTAATAGTAAATAAATAAATATTGTGAAGAGAACATTAAAAACGTTTGTTAGGATTGTGTAGGGAAAATGTTGATATCTTTTATAAATACAGTGTTTTGTGGTCAATATTATTTCACCATTTTATTAATGTGGGTTGCCAGTTTGGATCAGGCTTCCTATCAAGCTATAAGAATGATAGAAAACATGCTAACAAAATGCCTCAGGGGGCGACGACATGTTTGCATACACCTCAGAAAGTATGCAGTTGTGCTCCTGCATATAAACCACTGGTTTGTAACCTCTTTTACCAAGGGCCTTTCTTTGCATTGGCATAAATTCAAATTGCACTGTAGCACTTGAATACAAACACACACCAAAAAGATAATTTGGCTAATAAACATATTTTTCATTGGTAAAAAAAAATAAATAAATCATTTATTTTGTTAAACAACCTTTTTCTTTCATACGTCTATTCAGAAACAAGAGTTCAAGATTTATTGAGGAGCATACAACCTTTAAGACCTGTGTCCAGGGGTATGTTCTTTGCCCGTTTCTCTCCCCGCTTCACCTCAAATGACTCGTGATCAGTGATGTCAGTAACGCATTACTTAGTAACATAAACCCCAGAATGTGTCTGACCTTCTATTAGTTTTAGTCAGGCTCTCCCTGTCCATCATTTCCCGGATGATCCGTCCCGCTGTGTCTTTGTTAATGTCAAGTTAATATATTACCTGTCAGTTATGTCGAGCTATCCAGAACATTGGAAACATCGAGGCTAATATGAACAGCGCAATAAATGTGAAAACAGCCACGAATGAACGAGTCCATAAAGTTGTGCAACTAAACGCCATTCTAATTATTAATATTAAGATAAGTGTCACAAATCTGTGCAGCAGCCATCTGAGTTGTGGACACCAAACGCAGAGCCGTAACACACAACCTGGGGGGGGGGTTGAAATCCTTCTCAGTTTTCCAGACAATAGTGAAACACACAAAAACACACACAAATTACTAATGTTATTTTTTTTTTGTACTGTAACCATTAAAAAAATCTCCCCTTCAGTTCAACCTTATAAGTGGAGACACATTGTTGATGTTACCATTATAAAATAGCTTACAATTAAGTATTGGCAAAGATCAATGTAATTTTCACAGCGATGTTGTTAGCAGCTGCTGCTGAAAGTAACTAAAAAAGTTACTTTTAATGTAACTTAGTTACTTTCCAAATCAAGTAGTCAGTAATCTAACTAAGTTACCTATTCAAGGAGTAATCAGTAATCCGATTAAAGTTACTTTTTCAAAGTAACTATGCCATCACTGCTCGTGATACTGGTGATGATGGTGGCTGACTGGTCCACTGATTTGGTAACAATCACTCTGAGAGCCTATAGGACTCAGAAACAAGTCTTATTCTAACAGCAGTTTATAGGATGGGTCCTAGTTCTCTAATTCACTCCTCACTGTTACAGTTCATGTGTTGTACTAGTGATGCTGCTCAGTCCCATTCCACTAGTATTAAGCTGGTTACAAATGCAGAGATATCAAAGGCTATGCTAATTTCTACTGATGAAAGAGCAGGAACAGCAGGATGACAATGATGCTCATCATTCGTTTATCCTGTCATTTTTCTGTCATTCTCAGACCAACTCCAGATGTTTGTAATAAGAGAACGCCAGCTTGAGTCAAACCTCACAGTGATCAGTCTGTATTTGTAGAGCACAACACAAACCTCATGAATGTAGCACCACATTTAAAATGTTTCCTGCCGTAAGCAAGGGCGAAGTTCATGAAGGGATTCAGTCATCCCTGAGGAGAATACGGTAGGATAGAAATGGGAGTAAAAGAATTAACACATCTTAGTTGTACTTTGTTTTAGAGACCACTAGAGGGACCAGCTGCCTCTACTTGGCAACTTTTCACCACCTACTTTCTCTGATGGAAAGTATACAGTAATGAGTTGTTTTCTTTCCTTTTTTTGAATAGTGAATGAGAAAGATAATTAAGACACAGAGACAGAGGGCGAACAGTCTTAGCTTAAACAGTTTGGGACAGCATTTAATAGAAACAGTAAGAAAACTGGATGAGATGAGAGGACAAGGCAGCGATCCAGTAGACTGTTGGAGAAAAACATAGTAATGACAGATATGCTAAGAGGAATATTGGTAAGGTAATTAAAAGCTAATAGTGATAACTAATAAAATAATCAACTAATGAACAGCAAATGACCATGTACAGAAACACAGAAACAACTAAACCAGACTTTAATAATTTCACAAAACCTAAGTCAAAAACACCCAAAAGAATACACACCTAAGGATGCTTTTACCCATATTTTAGTTATATGGTCCCTAAAAAGATAAAAGTTTCTCTAAGCTTTCACATCCACATACAGTAAATATTTTCATCTCACAGAAATTTAGAATATATTTTGATTATCCCCTTTTCATTGTTTGAAAATCTTAAGTAGTTGTATTGTACTGCTTCTGTCAAAAATATTATGTTTTTACATTAAGAGTGTTATTTATCTGCAGTCTTAAATATCTAGAGGCTACAATTCCACACACGCCCACCAGATGGTAGCACAACCAAACTCGTTTTGTCCTGCTGACAGTCCAAGTTAAGGTTAAATCAATTTAGAGTTGGATTACATTTAAAATAAAGAATTTTTCTTAAGTAAAAAAAATAGAAATAAAAGGTCTTTAGGTCATTTACACTGACACTCATTTATGTGCATCTTAACTGAACTCTTCAGTAAAAAACGTTTTAGACAATGTTTGTGAATGTAGAGTTATGTCTCAGGCGTGACAAGTTTTGCTTTGCAAAGTCCATCCATCCATCCACCATCTACAGCTGTTCGTCTTTGCAAATTTGAGGAAGCTGGTGGGAGACACTGATGGCCATGATGAAGATGATGAACTGAAACTAAAACTGAGCATCATAATGGAGGACAAGTGAGATTTAAAAGACTTGGAATACCACTCAGATATACTGGTTTGAGAACTTTAGAAACTGTTGATAAACTTGGGTTTTTGGTTGGTGTTGTTTTTGTAGACAATTATCTCACTGGCTTATAGGAAAACACTCAGGAAATAGCAGCTGAGGGAACAGAAGTGCCTTGCTGCTGTTAGAGGTCAGCGGAGAATAGACAGACTGGATTCAGACGATACAAAAGCAACAGTAGCTTAAATAGCCGCTCATTACAACTAAGGAATGTGGAATATAATTTCTGAATGACCAGCATGCCAAACCTTAAAGCAGATAAACAGCAGCAGCAGCAGAGCACACCAGCTGCCATTTCTGTCAGTTAACAACAGGAAACAGAGATGCAATTCTCACGCACTCGACAATGTAAGACAAGAATAGATTAGAAAAACATCATCTGGTCTGATGAGTCTTTATATGAGCTGTAACATTTAGCTGGTAGAGTCAGTCAATTTGGCGCAACCAAAATAATTCTGTGCATCTGTCCTGCTTGCGTCAATGGTTCAGGCTGTCTGGCGGTGGTTTAATGATACGGGGCAGTGTTGTGAATGAATGTGTTAGCGTGGAGATCGCGTTTTGAGAATTTTGAACAGGGCAATGCTCTTGTTTTACATGACAAACTTGACGTGAGCACAGCTCATGTTGCATTGCTCTGCTTTGGCGTGAACATTTACGCTGTGTTTTTCACTGGTCAACTTTGGATATTTTAGGAAGAGAAAACCTAAAATTTCTCTTAGCATTTTTCCTCAAAGCAAGCCGGTTGACTGCTGAGCAGAGACGGGGAGTAACTATAGTTA
The DNA here is from genome assembly GCF_003331165.1 of Xiphophorus hellerii. Taxonomy (NCBI): domain Eukaryota; kingdom Metazoa; phylum Chordata; class Actinopteri; order Cyprinodontiformes; family Poeciliidae; genus Xiphophorus; species Xiphophorus hellerii. Next base: position 28,501,712 of record NC_045673.1, on the reverse strand, counting down.
CATGTACTGAAATGTTCTAAGGCCAAGGAGATGGTCTGTTCACGTGATTTACATATAAAAAAAATATTAGAAATTGTTTTTCAAATGGACATGGAGACAGAAAAGCATGGGGAAAAGAAAAAAAATGAAAGGGAAAGAGGTCGGGCAAAAAGTTTAAAGGCAAAGAATGAGATAAAAGTTGAGGAGAGAAAGAAGGATGACGTGAATGCAAAATAACATCCTAGTAGTCTGCTTCCACACCTGCAGAAAGAGAGAAAAAAATAACAAAGAACCGAGAAGCCACAGTGACAACATCAACATCACTGAAAACTACATGTTACTAACTGTTAAAGAAGCCCAATATGGAGTGTATCTGTACCCACCTGAATCCAAACACCTGGCTCCCCCGCCTTCCATAAAAATTATACAAATGCATAATCATCACAATATTTACCAATATTATCAACATTGAAAGACTTTCTAATGTCATGAAGCCCTAATCTGGTGGGATTCACCCATATAAGATGCATTTGTTTTTGTCTGAGAGAGAATACAATTAGGGTTGTCCCAATTTATGCCTCATCACAAATCTGGATTTTCTTTGTTACATTTTACAGAAAATGTTAATAGATATGTTCTTCAGTTTTAATTGTTCATTCATTTTACTTGAACTTTTCAGCACTCTTTCATTTGTGCTAACTCAATTCAATTCATTTTGTTTTTATAGCGCCAATTCACAACAAATGTTGTCTGAAAGTACTTTAAAAAAAAAAATTTCAATTCAATCACTCAGAAACTTTTTAATCTGCTTTGAGTAATTAATTTAGCAGATAACCAAGATCAGTTGTCTAAAGAAAAGCAGTAGATTGCATTGCGTAATTCTAATATGACTATATACTGTAAGTTACACATTTTGAATCTAAATTTCACTTAAGCTTCACTTTTTGAATTTCATTACTGAAATAAACCGTAACTTTTGATCACTTTCTAATCTTTTGTTATTCCCCTGTAAACGGCTGTTTTTTCCTCATCTCTAAAGAACAGCTTACATTTCGAAACTTATGCAGGAAACCCTGCCTGGGTAGCCATCCACCAACAGAGCCTTTGCAGACGGACAGCACATGTTTGGAAACCAGTCGCGCTCATGTTCACGACAGATGTTGCACAGCATGTAGAGTAAATGAGGTCATTGCGATTCCTGTGATCACTTGCCATTCTGTAAGGTTTCTATTTCCTCCGTAACAGGATGTTCGAAACACAAACACACAAACTCAATAGTGATGCAAACAAACACATGGATCCAGGAGAGAAGTCAATTTACCTCCTACGCTGACACACGCATGCACTTCCCGACCCCAGCTTTGACCTCTTTGCAATCAGTGTGTGTCAGTGGATGACCGAGCAACTTGTCAGCACGGATGACCTCTGGAATTGATTACTTTGACTGACCCAAATGTGTCCACTTAGCAATGGTTAATTCACTCAGAAAGCCCTGATGAACAGAGCAAATGCTCTGTTCTTATAAAAATAAACAATAAAATACAATATATTTGTCCCCTCATTAGTATTGGCAGTCATCAGAATATTACAAAACTGATCAAATGTTCTGATTACAAGAAAAGGAAGCTCTGAGTGGAAAACTAAACCTTTTAAAATTATTTTCGCAAATTCTTCCGGCTGCTGAACTGCTTGCCTCTAAGAAAAAATAGACATTTAGAGCATTTCTAACATATTCATGTCCCTCAAACCTTTTCACATTTTCTAGTCTGAGGGCAAGCACCTGGTGGTTGCGTGCGGACTTTTAGGCGGTCTGTACCGGCAGACGTAGGCTAATCAATCAAGTTTATTTGTTCAGCACATTTCAGCAGCAAGGCAGTTCAAAGGCTTGTTGCTGAAAAGTGCTTTACAAGACAACTGGACTTGGCTTTGAAGAAGAAAAAAAATCTTCACATTTTCAAATCTGAAACTTTAATATTTGGATTTCTTACCTGGATTTTTGACAGAACAGCAAAAAGAATTGCAAGACTAAAGTGAATATATGAGCTGGCCCTGCTGTTACTATGATACCCCTAAATAAAAGCTAAAAACGAATTGCCTTCAGAAATCACCTATTAAAGAAATGGAGTCCGCTTGTGTGTAATTTAATGTCACTATAATCTATCTGTCATAAAATACATACAACAGATTGAGGTTTATGGTTTTAATGTGATAGTTTTGACATGTCTTGCAGGAGTTCATACTTTTGCAACACACTGCAGCTGCAACGGGAGTGCCCTCATTTTTCTATTTGTGAATGAACATGCACGTTTCCCCTGATGACAGCATCTCGCCCCTCCCTCCATGGCTCAACAGTCTCCCTTCCCCCACTTTCATACAGTGGCTGCTTTTTTTTTTTTTGTGAATGAGTGCCGACAGTGTCATCATCGACCGCCGCTGTTGCCGTGATGCAAGGCAAACAGAAATCATCTGGTCCCCTGCAAACACGTACGTGCACGCCCACTCACGCAGCCGCTTCCGCTCATTTTAGGATTACGGGATTTAATTTTTACTGCCGAACAACCGCCGGATGCTGCTGCAATCCGGAACCCATGGGTTAGGGCAACGGAGATGACAACAGGAGTGAAAGAAGCTGGAGCTTATTATGAGGGAAGAAATAAGCGCACCCACACAGAGAGGCTGCAGACTGTTTCATATTCATGATGACAGAGAAGTGTGGAATGCAGGGAGGTAGAGACAGGATTAAGAATGGCTGATTATGCATTCATAATTCTGTCCTCATTCAGATCGCCTGGCAGCCCAGTGAACAGTGTTATCACCCTCTTATGTAAGAGAGGGAGGGGGGTGGAGGGGTGGAGGCGTGTGGGGTCTACAGTAGCAGGAGGATTGGATGTGTGTGTGTGACGGGGTGAGGGGAAGGGACAGGAGGCTGCAGGGTCAGGTGGAGCAAGGTTGGACTTGTAAGAGAAACAAAAAAAATGTTATTAAAATCACAATATTCTGAAATCTCGGTATTTTTAAAGAGGCAGTAATTATGTGTTTTCCCAGCCACATAGTAGTGCCATTTTATAGCACAACTATGCTATAAAATTGTCTTTTTATTGTTATAAAAACGCTGCATATGTCAAGTATGACTTAAAGGAAATTTCACTCCGCACTTTATCATCTTGAAATTGGGCCTCTGTCTCTTTCTGAAACTCCGCCTTCAGGAAGTCATCGTGTCTCTCCTCTGTAAACCCTTTAACGTTTTTACCAGCGTTGCACTGAGAAGTAGCTCCTATAAAGAGCTCAGCTGATGCGCAGTACCACCAAGTGTTTGCTAATTGCTGCTGGCTAGTCTGAAGGAGCTGAGAGGGAGATCAGTGGGGGACGGGTGCTCTGTAATGCAGAGAATTGGAAGCCGCAGATCCAAGGAGGAGCTTCGTCCTCTAAGGAGGTGCTAGGTACCCCCACTTGATTTGCACAGCTGAATGGTTGCCACGGCAGATTATGGGATTTCTCAAACAGGCATGAAAGAATCAAAGCAATACTCTGGGTATGTTTCTGGTGAGTGGATGACATTATACCATAATGTAAAGTTCAAAAAAATGGATTTCACAAAGAACTGTCCCTTTAATATACTGTGAGAAAATGATTTCATATCTACACGGCGTCTTCCTTTATGAATCCCAATGAGTTGCCCACAAAATTTGAAGCTAAGGGCTAGTCAAGTCCAAAGCAAACTTCAATCATCTTAGTGTTAAAGAATGGAGTTTTTCAAACTTTGCTTGACATTTTTTTCGCATGTGTTTCATGTTTGCATTTTGGGGTTGTTACCTGGCATTTACTCTAGTCAAAGATGCTTTTTTACATGTTCTGTTCTTTTTACAAAGGAAAAGGCTTGGTGTGGCACCAACCTTCATTTCCTGTGTAAATAATCATTAGTTTCTGTGTGGATATACATGTATTTGAAGAATGGTATCATTAAAAAAATGCATTTTAATACATTTCTATAATCCTTTTAGAGATGGGAGTTGTTTTAAGAAGAGTATGCCCTTTTTTGATAGTAGTTAGCTTTAGCCTGTGGTGCTAGCTAAGCATGATGTATGCTAAGTGAAGAGCTTTTTGCCTCAGTCATCATGTCAGGTCATGTTAGGTAAAAGGAAACAGCGGTACTCAATTCTACATTCTGAAGGAGGCCTAAGAGGTGAATGTCTTGATTGCGAGCCACTAAAACAGGTCAAGCAAACATTAATGCAATAGTTTAAACAGGCTAAATTACTCTTTCTAGATCTCTAAAGAGTCAAGATGCAAGAAAGTTTGACCTGGAATTGTTTTGTGGCCTTTTTAGTGGGGCTCCGTAAACTACAGTTTCTGTTTAAGACTTGTGCTACGTAAACTCATCATTAATTGGGTTAGGGTGGACCTGCTTCTTTGCTGTTCTGTCTTAAAACACGCTTTTGACTTGGGTATGTTTCTAACCTTACCAAATTCTGAGTTTCTCTCTATATCTAAAGAGGGTCGTTCTGACTGACTCACAGCTTGTACCTCTACTGGAAAGAGTTCAGGTTGAGGAATTTTAGGGGGGAAATGAAAAAGGGTGAAGTAAGAGATGAATCACATCATAGTGACTAACCCCTTGCATAACAAAGTCTGTGAATCGTTGTGAATCGTCAGCAAGTGCCTACAAAAATAATGTTTTGTAAGCCACCCACGGTGCCTTCCTCAAAATGCTTTTCCTGCAGACACACTGATGCAGTTTGGGATCTTGCACTCAGACATGGGAAGTATTCAACACATGCTAGTTTGGTATAGCTTGAAAATGTAAGTTGGTAAACTATGGGTTGGCAGAATGAAACTCGGTAACACTTTATTTGGTAACATAAGATAGTCATGACATAAAAACATGACATAACACCTGTTGAAGATGAAAGAGTCTTTGTGACTGTCTATGTCTGTTGTCATGAAGTGTCATCCAGTAAATAATGACACTTTTAATGCAAAGTTGCTCTAAAGGTTGCCTTGAAAGTCCATTAAAAGGGCAATTTTGCATAATTTTGTAAATAATGACACTTTAATTAAATGTTCAAGTGAAACGGTTACTGTATCACAATAAGGGAAACTGCAAAAAATATTTCAGAGGTGTAACACTGAAGTTACTGAGAGAGAGTAAACTGAAATATTTAGTAATTAGAAAATGTATGTTAAAATCTGAATATTCTTTTGAAAGTATGTAGCTGAAATCAATTTAAACTACTAGCAGACACAGTACAGTGACTTGGAAATTTGCTCATTTCTAGCAGCGCAAACAGGATATTAAAAAGATTAAAATGAGAATTAACAGAGCTTCAAAATGGTCCAATAAGCCTTTAAGAAAGCCAAAGTGAAATGATTTATAGTTTTGCTTCAAACAGTGTTGAAAAATACAACAAATAAAAGGGTCAAAAATCAGTGGATGTGCAATATGTATAATACCATGAAAAACAATTTGCTGCTTCACAAATTTCTTTTGTTTTTACTTCTGCTTGTCACACATGAACGTTTCAAATCATCAAGCAAGGAACCACAGGAAAAACAAACAAAAATAATTTAAAAGATGACTTGAATCATAAAACGAAACTGTGTTATTTCTAAAACTCTTTCCTTGAGTTGTATCTGTTGCTTTCTGCTATTTTAAATCGTTGGCCTACTTGCGATGGAGGCATCCCTGTCTGCCTCCCTCCCAAACACACATATCCCTTTTGCGTCACACAGCAGAGCAATCCAAACTTGGACTGGATTTTGTAGTTCCGGCTAACCAAAATAAATTGCCTTTGGGAGAGGATGAATCAGAGCACCCCACCATCAGCAGCTAGCTCTGCCCCTTCCTCTTTTCCTCCATGTCGCTTTTATTATGCCCGTCTCCTTTCTCTTATATTCCACCCACATTTATTTTTCATTTATATATCCCCTCTTTTTGCATTTTGTCACCAGGCAGAAAGTTAGATCGCTAATTAAAAGATTATCATAATTCTATTTTTAATTGTTTTTTTCTATGGCATTTAAAAGAAAATATGAATTTGTTGCATTTTAGTGTGTTTAGTTGCAAAAATACAAATTCCATGCAACTCAAAGGATAAAAACAAAGTAAATCCTTTAAGAGTCTCTATGACATACTGTATGACGTACAGGAACTTCTGGAGACAGCCACACAAAGAAACGCCTAACTCATGATTCATGAAGTAAGAATGGAAGTGTCATCACTTCTTATGCAAGTCAATCAAAAACATTAAAAATGTCTAATCCCTGACAAATCAACTGGGTTTGACTGCACAAGTGCTAATGATGCAACATGGATGTTTGTGCAAATTCAGTGAAAGAACAAGAGCCTTAGGAGCAGGCAGAGCGTCATAATTAAAAAAAAACACTTTTGATTTCTCACTATGCAAATAAGTTCAATTAAGTTTATTAATTTAGAACCAATTTACAACAAATGTATCATAAAAAGTTGCATATCCAATCATAAATGATTCAAATTCAACTCCAGCACGAGAAGTCCTGCTGAAAGATCCTAGACCAGGATTTGAACCAAACACCTTCTTGTTGCAAGGCAACAGTGCCTGTTGTTTGAGATCCATGTTTGACTGGAAAATAAAAAAAAACAACAAAACACTGAGAATCTTGAAAACTGAAACTAAAAATAGAATCACACTTCAGCATCATCTCACACTTTCCTGTGAGGAAGCGGACAAGCTGTGAAAGCAGGAAGGAAAGAAAGGAGAAAAAATGTCAATGCTTTCCTGCACAAAAGAAATCGGCAAGTTGAACTGTTTCAGTTCATTACTCTCCAAACCTTTAATAAGCTCTGCATTTATTTAATCTAGTCCGAGCTAATTTATACTCGACTGAGAGTGTGCTGGTTGAACGATGGAACAATTAGTACCACTGATGCCTTGCAACAAGAAGGTCCTGGGTTCAAATCCACGGAGTCCGTGGAGTTTACATGTTCTCCCTGTTTTCTCCAGGTCCTCAGGCTTCCTCCTTCAGTTCAAAAACGTGACATTTGGGTTAATTGGTTGTTCTAAATGTTCCATGTCAGTTTGTGTGGACATTGCTGTGTGTCTCTCTGTAGCCCTGACAAAAAAATCCTGAGTGTACAAAACTTCTCAGCCAATGACTGCTGGAGACAGGCATCAGCAACAAACCCCCATAAGCTCGGCTTGTACTCACATCTAATTTTTTTTCTCTGGAAAAGAAGAGGGGGTTTTTTGGCACTAGTGGGTTTTCGTGAACAGTAGGTAGACAGGAAATATGGTTGAGAGAGCAGGGGGGAAGACATCCAGCAAATGATCCAAGATTGGGAATTGAAGTCAGGACAACTGTGTCGAGGTCTACAGCCCCTGCACATGGTACATGTGCCCTACCACCTGAGCCACCCAGTGTGCAATAAAAAGTAAATTACTGACGAGCAAACCACACAAAAATGTGCCTTTTTTCCAACCGGAAAAAGTTAGGACACCATGCCTCACAAAATGTGGCGTCAGGGCAAAGGTTTGATATAATTTCAGTCAGGGGCCTCTTGTAGCCTTCTACCAGTCTTGGAAATCAGCCGGAGGATGCTGGAAGATGTCTGTCGTGTTTCTTCTGCTTCAAGCCACCCCACAGCCTATCAGTGAAATCAAGATCTGGGCTTTGACTTGGCCCCAAGGCTTCCCACTTCTTATTTCCCAGCCAGCACTTGGTGGATTAGCTTGTTTTTTGGTTGACCTAGTGACTCTGAGTTGCAGGCAGATGCAAGCAATGCAAAGCAATGTGACCAAATTACTTCTTCTATGGTGTCTACAGGTTACCTTAAGATTTTTTTCTACTTTAGGATCCTTTGTAGTGCTGTAATAGTTGTTGGACTTTGTGTAGCATGCTAGCAGCAATGCTTAGGGTGTTTTCACAAGTGAGAGTCCGGTAACATGGTTTGATTGGGAACCAAAATTGCAACATTTGTAACATTTTCGGCTGCTACAGTTCACTTTCACACTGCACTGTCAAACAACAAAAACTAATTGAAAAGCCCCCCTGTGGAAACCACCGAAGAAGACATGAGAGGAAAAAAATGGAGTTATGTGGGATTTTAGTGGTTGTAGGATTTCTCTTTTGTTTTGGTAAAATACCACAAGTCATTTTTCCTGCTAGCTCTAGACTAGTTTGTCTTGTATTTAACCAGAATGCCCTATGCTATAATCCTCTATCTGCTTTTGGAGTGGTTTCCGGCCTAGATGTGTAGGTAGACCAGAGTTCACTTACTTTGGTTCGATTATGCATTCACACCTCCCCAAACGAACTGGACTTTCTAGGCAAACGAAGAAGAGTTCGACTAAAGCGGACCAAACAGGGCTGGTGTGAATGCACCCTTAGTTTTCCCAGGTAAAATTCACCAACCAAAAATATTAAATCCCTCATTTTTCCATTACACTCCTGCAGTATCAACGTCAGCATTAAAATGCGATCAAACTTTCTGCGTTACCGTAATTCAGTTTAGAAGCAGAAACTGAAATGAAGAAAAAATATTAGTAATATAACTGAGATATTTCTACTAATCCTTTTAAGGAGTTCGATACCCTGGAGCAGAGAACATAATGCCATGTACCCACTAAACTGTCAAGAATGAAAAATATGAGCCAAGCCTTACATAACATGTTCTTTTTGGAGCTGCATTTTACTGACAAATGCGCCAACATTCTGCTTGACAGCCTCATGACAAATACAAACATCCAAAATGAGAGAAGAGCCTGCACACATAAAATGAAACATCTGAAATATTGATGAGGACATCAGCATGTTGATATTTATCAGAAAAGTAAGGCTCAGCATGAACATGAAGCCAAGACAAGCTCATCTATTATTCCACTCTTTCTTTTCTTTTTTCTTTTTTTTTTGCTCATTCTTAAATCTTACATAAACATGAAGTCATGAAATCAGATTTGGAGCGATTATACAGTCATCCATCCTGAGTTCACAGCTTGTGGCAAACAGCAGACGAAACATGAATTCTTAATGTCTTCTGAGAATAAATGATGCTTCGTGCTGACTGCCAAACATAATGGAGAACGTTTCTTCAAAGTAGCTTTGAGCTTTAAGACCTAACCTTATAGCTTCGGTCTAAAGTCAAGCTTACCACTGGTTATAACCCAGCTGCCTTTTGTCATTCACAGAAAGAATCTGTGAGTAAACAGGAACTAACTCTGATTAAGTGACCAACAGCAGACCAGAAGCATCTGTTCATCACTGTGTTTTCTTTACCTCTGAAGTTGGACTTCAGATCTGGGTTTTGCGGGCTGCTACGTTCAGTGACCAGGCTTACGACTAAAAGCAATTTCTTTGCATTTTGTACATTTTTCAACATGTTCTCTTCATAAAGTTGTGTAATAACGTGAGTTACCAACAGTCAGAAATCCAAATAAGCTCACATAACTACACCGAGTCCTTGTACCAATCAAGCAGTGCCAGTGGACTTGCTGTTTTCATGAAAAGTTACAATTCAAGTCCCGTTGCATTGCTGTTTGCTATCAGGATGGTGGTATTTGAAAAAGTTATTATTTACTGTGGTGGTGCTTGTTGCAAAATATTAGAAAACCCACTTGCCTAAAGTAACTGGAGTATTGCAAAAATGTTACTGTTTTCCAGTAAAGCATCTTCAGATTAGGCTACATTTACACAAGACCGCTGTCAGGAAACTGACGGAATGTTTGGATGGGGAAAACGTTCATGTTTAGTCCAGACCGCCAAAACGCTTTGAATCCGCTGTAGTTGTTGTGACAAGTCACAAGATGGTGTTGTGATTTTAGCATGTTGTTGAAACCTACATGCGCTCTTGACCCTGACCGTTCACCTCATGTAGAAAACAGTATTCCGTCTCCGATGAACCAAGTCGTCATGTAGCATACATCTGTATCAGAACATGTGTTAAACAGGTCATGTCGCGCACGCAGCATAATGCTAGCCGCCATTTGTGTTGTTGTTAACTTCCTCCGTTTGCTATTCATTGACAAAGTAAGAGAAAGGAAAAGTTTCCGGTGATTGCTTCAAGTTTAGATGCCTATTGGTGATCAACTGGAAAATGATCCTACAGATTAAGGTGTGTCAGATCTCAGTACAGCAGAAAGTGTTATCTTGATCAGACATTTCCAAGCTTTGCAGGCACACCAGCTTCCTGCTTAGAGTGCTATCAAAAGAGGCAGCTCAATCAGATTAGCAGGCGAGGCAGCAAGCTAACTATCACGTTGCTCCGTAGACATGAAAGGAATGCAGCAATACAGAAAAAGTAAAAATATACAATAAATAGCTTCCTGCAATTAGATCAAATTCTCTTTGCCGGATAGCAAACTGAGACCCATGTTTTCAGAGCTCCCCTGATTAGTTTCGAGGAGCTTTCACATCTGCCCACATGAAGGTGACTGTCAAAGTAAGCAGCAGTGCCCTGTGCCAATATTTGCTATGTATCTCAGTCTTTTAGGCATAAGTGTAGAAGTGACTTTCATAATACACACCAATTGGGTTATTTACACTGAAACTGACTTTGCAGCAGGCGCTAATAAAGCTGCCTCAATGCCTCTTAGGTTTGGGCACCAATTTGTGAAAGCAGTTTAGCGACTTCTACAATATTACCGTAATACAATTAGTTTTTGTGCTCAAACTGGAAGTTTTCTCTTAGAAGGATTTCAGAAACCTGCGGCAAGCTGACATAATCCAATCAAAATTTGAGACATAATTCTCTGCATGACTCTTAAATGATATCATCCAACCTATACATCATTTATCCACCTTGCTGGCACTGAAGTTAGCATTTTGCTAAGACAGCTACTTGCTAACTAAAAAAATGCCCTTGAATTTTTAATGGCCCGATGTTGAGGTAACATGCTTTCTAAATGCTAAAGTGGGTGTGGGAGGTACAAAGAGAGAACTCTCCAACTACCTGGAGACCCTTGAAGTCACCAGTAAGACCGTCAAATCAGTACGCTTCCGTTTTTATGCAGTCTGACTAATCCAAGGTAAGACTTTGTAATATGTGTCTGAGTCAAGCTTGGTGTGCTTCCTGTATTCATCATTTGGCAACAAAAAGTGGTTTTAACCTTCTGTTACTGTTTTATGTTGGAAAATCTGGGCAGACTGTAATTATCTAAAAGTATCTTATCATACAGTAACACATCAGTGAAGATTTCAGGAAGGCCAATGGGAGACTCATGCCATTTAAGTCAGAGAATTATGTTAATTCTAGATTTACATACATTTTTTAAGGGACTCACTAGTCTGTCTATTGTTTTACCTCGTTAGGCTAATGATGTTCCTCGTTTTCACACAACCTCATCAGCACTTATTTCCTCAAATATTACAGTGACTCCCAAAAGACTACAGTGGTAAAGTTCTGGACTGTAACTTTTCCCCACTGATTCACCATCACTGAGCAACATTTCAATTTGAGTATCAAAGTCTCAGTTTTCACAACTTTGCCGTGTAATGAGAATAATTCGGAGCACCTTGGAAAGGAAGTGACTCATCTGACAAGTTAACAGCAGTGAGCAGTGATTCAGTCTATTAATTGTTATAAAAAAAAGAATCTTATTCAAATTTTAATGATTCACTGTTTCTAAAGATGCTGCGAGGCTCCATTTACGTAGTCTATAATTAGATGAATGCAGAACACTTTTGGAATACAGTAGATGGATTATTTTTGAAGCTTTCGCACTCGGCCTGCCGAATATCTCGGCCCGTGTTAAAAAAACGCTTCTGTTGCCGTCGGTGCCTGTTTATTCGTCCTCTGCATTTTAGGTGCTTAAAGTTTCAAAGTTCAGTCTGTACATGCACTGGTTCAACAGAGTGTGCGTGTCTTCAGACAAATACTAAACGTTTTCATTTTTCAAATTGAAGCTGGAAAACTGCAGACTACACAGACTGGTCCATTGAGACTTCTTGAAAAATCAACATTTCTAGGCTTCAATGCAAATACTGTTAGAAGTTATTCAGCTACTCCAATACCGACAAGAAGTATCTCTTGATATCTTTTAGGTCGCCTGCTAAGATGTCCAGATATATAAATAAATTTCCCACCAGGTGCACTGTGAAACTTCCCCCATAAATAGCTTTACCTTAACATACAAGGCAAAACTCCAGGTATGTTTTTAATGGGGGAATGTAATGTGATTTAAAGCTAAAAAATGTAGATTTTATTTACTGCTCCTTTAACAAAACACTGTACTTATAAATAAGTGATAGAAATCCCAATTTTTCAAACTTTAGAGATTCTGAAAATTTGGTTTTGCATTGTTTTCATAATCATCTCCTTTTTTCCCTCATGATAATTTTTTTTTAAACTTTGCAAATTAAGTTTCTTCTAAGAGTGAAAAGCACAAAAAAAAAACTAAACAGAAAGAGATTTTATGTCACTAGGGGCAAAATCACTGCATAAATGGACTTGAAAGTAGAATTTCTTTGGTTGTAGCAGAGCGTTGCCAAATCTCAGAACTTGGCGCGTTTCACAGCATCAATATTTGAGTCTTCTCCGAGCCAGGCTTCCGCTGAGCCGTGACACCACGTTGAGTCATCCGTTTGACTTTAACAGTCTTAGATCATTTCACAAGGGCTGTGAAGGAGGGTAAATGAGGGCAGCACAGAAAATACTGTCATCTTTACCTCACTCTGTTCGCGGCTTTAAACCCATTTGTCTCGGTGAGGGGAGGGGGGAGGGGTCAACACAGGAATGAGGTCCAGCTGTCTTATTTAAAGGCCGCAGGAAGCCGGCGTTTAACATTACAGCCACGAAGCATAGTTTCACACTGACAAGTGAGGAATTATGCCATGGACATTGGAAGCGATCGGTTTTATGACTGTTGGCGATGGAAATATGGTGTCACCATGCCTGCATTATTAAATTGGTAAGATTTGTATTTCAAACGTGCTAAAATCCACGTTAAATGGATGGAAGCGCATTTAATGTGCACTCAAATCTCTATTTGTTTTTAAATATGTATCGCAACAAAAATCAGAACCATTAGGTCCTATGCGTTATGACTTTGGTGTGTGGTCCCTGGCCTGTGTTTCAAGAGTTTAAAGGTCACAGAGATTCTCCCTGAGGGATGAGTCTGTAATCTGCCTCTTATCATGTGTGTGAGATGAGACTCCACCGCCCCTGTCAGCGGTGACCTCTTGAACTTCCAGCTAGGATGAGGTCAGACCCCTCAGTGTTTACCAGGATACTCACGAATTTTTTTGCCACTTTTAAAAGGACTGTTGGGAATTCCACAAGTGGCCCATCTTTAAAGAAGCTGCTCTGTCTCCCAGGGCCAGCAGGCTTGTGGCCCCCAGGCTGAAAGGTTAAATAAATAACGCTTTAGGGCAGCCCATGAGTGACGAGAATGTGAGCTTTGCAGGGACTTTGTGTTGCGCCGTCCAGCTAACAGCAGTCAGCAATGAGGACTACAGATCATCACCTTCCGATAAAGTTTTTTTGTTTGTTTTTTTTTTTTGCTAAAAGTGTTTTTGTTAAAAAACAAAACCAAAACAAACATCATAGCGTCTTGTTTGCCAAAAGATAATTTAGGCAAAATAAATCACTTTTCTCAAAAAAATGACTTAGTCCATTATTTTAGGAAGTTGCTTAAATTGATGCTGCTAAAGAATATACGGTACTTGCTCGGTCTTGCTGCCTTTTGTTGTCTCGTTAGCGAACATAAAACTAATTTATTTATTGGGTCCTAAAACGTTTCGCAGTGTTTTTGCAGGCGCAGTCTTAGTAAACGCTAAAACATTATAACATCTGGATGAAATGTCTTCAGAGTCATGTGTTTTGAGTAAAGTGTTTACTTTGTGGCTCTACCTCAAAAAGATTCTTAGCAACGAGCCATTTGTTGCTAAAGATTCGATTAGCAACGAATCTTTAGCTCGTTGCATATCTACTCACAGTTGCTCAAATTTGTTGAATCTGTACCATAATTAAACATGTTAACTGTCGATGGCTGTGTTTAAATTGAAATTTTTGAGCTACACTGAAAAAAAATGTCTCTAATATACGGTAAAATCCGTACTTATACGGTAAAATTCTGGCAAACCAGAGCTGTTGGTATTTTACCGTGGATTAGAGACGGTTTTTCTTACATTGTAGGATGACATGGTTTTTCGGCCGTATCAAGATACATGTATTTTGCAAAACTGCAACGGAAATTTGGTTTTTTCACATCACCCACACACGTGATCAACAGCTGGTTGTTACTGACGAATACGACAACGTGACGTGGTAGGAGGATGATGGTTTGGTTTTCTTTGTTTTTCTTTATTAGTAGCTATTTTAGCTGCTGTATAGATTTTACATAGATGCCACTTTTTCAAATTAGGTCTTACAATGAGTCAGAAAGAGGGACAAAGGAGAACATGAAATATTTTAAAAGGAAATCTGTAGATAAACAGGCAGAAGAGAAAACAGAAGGGGAGAAAATAAATTATTGTATGGACAAAAGTGAGGTAAATGAAAAAAATGACTAAATATATACAAATATAGAAAATGGAAAACAACTGAAAAAATAAATAATGAAATCATACATGGCAAATAATAAAAAAAGATAGAACATGAAAAAAATGACCAAAAAGTGAAAAAAAAAGATTGAAAGTAAAAAGTACATTTAAATAATAGTGATAATGTTAAATTAATACTGCTGAAAATCCTAATCAAATATTTTCATTGCACTAAATTAGAAAATGTATTTGTTATTTTCTGGATGCAATATTTGGCACATTATTTACTTTACCAATCCTTGTTCTTGTTTCCATAACTATTACCAATTTTGGCAGGACCCGTCCTCCATAGGTGTGAAAGCTACACAAATGTTCATGATGATGAACATTTGATCAGTGTATGTGAAAATATATGTGAACATATATTTCACACACACTGTGAAATATATTTAGCTTTGATTTACTAAAAGAGTGTTTGAATCGTTGTGTTTGTTTATTGGTCATGTGAGCATCTCTGGTTATTTTTGGCTTCACTGAATCTCGTGACATCAGAGCACAAACTCTGAGCTGACGGCGAAAATAATCACACCACAACCTCACTGAAAAACACAGATCAGTCCATTGAACTCATGGACCGGTGAGGAGCAAAGCCAGTGGCATGGCTACTATATACGGTCAATCATATATAAAATTAAACAAAAGGTCAGCATTTAAAACAGGGCCAAAGCTAGAATGGAATGAATTCAATTAAAGCTGCACTATGTAACTTTGATAAAGAATGTTGTTGTTTTTTGTTTTTTTTTTACATATTTGTTTTAAAGCTGTCACCATGTTGTGACTCTATGCTATGAGAAAGATAATCTGTGAAAAGATCAATATCCTCCATGTCCTCCCTGAGTTACTACTGCGGTCTGAAGAAATGCACCCACCAAAAACAACCAATCAGAACCGAAGGCGGGTCTCAGCGCTGTCAGTTAACCTCATGTACTCAATGTTCAATCTGCTAAAGGAGGAGAAACAACTTACAGTTACAGAAAAAACATTTATCTGCCATCATCGGTGGCTATGCTAACTAGCTTTACCCTTCACAACATGCCATGCTAGTGTATAGTGAAGTGCAAGGGGAAAGGTGGGATTACCAGCGCCACATGAGATTGTGATCGACAAAGCTAGTTCCCGCCTCCTGAGTCTGATTGGTTGTTTCTAGCTGGCAATTGGAGAAGGCAGAGGAGCAAATATTTTTCACAGATTATCTGTCTCCACACTGTCACCACATTGTGACAGTTTCAACAAATATGTCCAAAAATATGTACTTTTTTACCATAGTTACACACTGCTGCTTTGAAGCATAAAACTGGGAACAATTTCACTCTTTAGATGTGCAAAACTAAGAGAAGCATGCGAAAATTGCAGCAGTAGCTGTTGGTTTCTGTATAGGTGCATGCCAGACTTTTCAGATTCTTTTGAAAAACATTGGCAGAACTAAAAAAATTACAAATTACTGATCAATCGCATGAAAGTCCAATGACATATGTTGAAATTTGGTTGTAATGTGACAAGATGTCACATTACAACCAAATGTGCAAGACATTTGCAAAGCACTTTGAGCTTAATAAGGGAGCGAACAGTTAAGAATTTTCTAGACTCCTTGTGAAGTTGGTTCTCTCGGTTTCCGGATCACAAATCACAAATTTGAAGACGTCTATTGTTTCCTCCACTGGTGTCACGTTCCCCCCCCCCACCTCGGTGTGGCCCAGCGGCCCACGCAAACCCGACTCACTCTGTCCGGCGCAGCGGATGTAGCGGCTCCTTTTAGCAAGGTCTTGGCATTCTCTGGTTACTGAGAGTGCGAGCAGACAGGTCCCTGTGTGTATCCCTTACACTTGCTCAGGCAGGCAGGAAGTTCCTGTTGACATGAATGAACTGGCCTTTCAATAATGCAGGAGGAGCTCAGGGGAGAAGGGCTGCCTCTCTCTCAGGGCCATTACCTCAGAAGCTACCCTGCTTTGGCTGGTGTGGGTGTGTGTGTGTGGGTGGGCGTGTGTGTGTGGGCGTGCGCGTGTGTGTGCGTGTGTGTGTGTGTGTGTCAAGAAAGAAGAAAAAAGAGGAGGAAGAAGCTAAGTGACCTTTAATGTCATGTGGGTGCATCCTCACATGGAGAACATTAGAAACCATCTACAGCCTCAGAGATATTAGTTTGTTTCCATTTAAACTTAAATCAAAAGGTCTTTATTGGGCATGTTTTCAATTTCATATGCATCCAATAGGAAAATTAGAATATTTCATTTTACAACACCGTTCTTAATTTTACCTATTTGGAAATAAATCATTTGCTTACACATTTTCCATTATGGTTCCTGGTAAGTTAGTCCTTTTGACATTCCATACTTTAGTATTTTTGGTCGATTTCTATCCCAGCATTTCCCATCTAACACAAGACATTTCAGTTCATACCCACTTTGACAATTTATAATTTATTAAAATTTCCTTATGTCCACATTTCCTCACTCTGCTGTAAGGAAATGTGAACCCAACAGATAATATCTACCAGCAGAAAGTCACTTAGAGTTATTTAGATTTGATCGGGGATCAAATCCCAGATATAAGTAGCTGGTAAGGTTCAGCTGGGAGGAGAGCTCACCGCAGTGAGTTTGTTCATGCGATGCCCTATAAAAAAAACATGCCATGTCATCAACCTCCCACCACTTCAGTGCACTAACCTCACAAATGTACTTCTGGAATTATGGTCAAAGATTTCCATAAACACACTTAGAAACCTTCCCAGAAGAGTGGAGGGGTTGGAAAATCATATTAAGAACTGGATGTTACTCAATTCATACATATGTGAAGGCAGATGAGAGAATACCTTTGGCTTTGTAGAGCATTTGTATAGCTGATAAAGGCTTAAAGGGGCAGTATTGAGTAAAATTGACTTTTTTGAGCCTCCCTTCCCCCGCGACTCCCCCACTCAGCTCCTTCAGACTAGCCAGCAGCAATTAGCAAACACCTGGATTACTGGGCTTCTGCTGACCTCATTATACAATCTACTTCTCAGTGCAACTCTGGTAAAAAATAATAAATAAATAAAAAAACTTTCTTAAAGGGTTAATAGAGGGGTCATGTTGTGATCACTTCCTGAAGAAAGAGTTTCAAAAAAGAGCAAGAGTTTCTTAAAGAGACAGAGGCCCAATTTCAAGACTTTAAATATCAAAGTCAAAGTTCTTTTAAGTCAGATCTGATATATTCAGCATTTTTATAACAACTGAGGGCAACATAGTTACTTGTTTGTGCTATAAAATGGCACTATGTGCCTGGAAAGCACATAATGCTGTTCTTTCTAGAAACATTGCATTTGTTAGCTTATCTGCTGGTTCTCACGGTTACAGTAAGACAAAGACCTCTCACAGCAATCAAATTATTTCGAATTGGGTAACTTAAACCAAAGACTATTTCTCCTTACATTTTCTCAAGCAAGCCATGCATGAAGTACACAATGATACCAGGAGCCATGGGTAATGATCCCTGTTATATGACCAGACTAAACAAGGCCGACCATGTAAACATTCTTGTTTATGAGTGCATGCTCCCCTTCCTCTCCACTCCTTCATTTGAAGTTGGCCCCCACATCTCTCGCCTGTTAGCCAGCCTCCCGCCTGCCTGGGCAAAGCAAACTTCATTTCCATCCGCACAGCTGCTGCCATCATAGGTTGAAGGACAGCACAAATTGTAACGTCTTTTTTTTGTAGGTGTTTTTGAACAGAATCTTTTTCAGAGTTCTTTAGAAGGACGTTTAAATATTTTGCCAGCAGGCCTCAAAAGAAGAATTTGACCAAAAAGCATAGAATCTGGCAAAAGCCATCTTTAAAGCTTACAAAATTTAAGTAAGCTATGTGTTGATTGTGTTCTTTGTCCCGTCTGTCTCTGTGTTGCCCTGCGACAGACTGGCGACCTGTCCAGGGCGACCCCGCCTCTCGCCCGAAACATTCGCTGGAGGTAGGCACCAGCACCTCCCAACCCCATTAGGAGACAAGGGTGTTAGAAAATGGATTGATGGATGGATGTGTTGATTGTGTCTCTAGTTTAAAAAAATTACAAATTTCAATCAGATTATTTGCTCAGTTTTGAATTAATTGGGTTGTGGACACCAAGTCACATCACATATTGCATTAGATTTTACAGAAAATGTTCAAGCCCAGACAGATGCAACTTTCGCCACTATGCACGCTTATGCATTTTGCAGTAAAGTGAATTGCGGTTTGCAGGTGGAGGTGTTGTGTTGACTCGCGTTGGATGTGGTCTCGGTGTTGTCTGGACGGTGTGGCTCTGGAGATGGATGGGGAGGTTTTGTTTCTATAGCCGCGTTCCCACAACAAACTTGCGCAAAACTTTGTTGATGTTCCGCTAATGTTTAAGAAACACAATTTCGCATTTACTGTTTCCATTAAATGACAAATGCCGTTAAAAAACAAATGTGAATAAGTTTGTTCATGCGATAAGTCATTAAAAAAACATGCCACTTGCCCACTTTCTGTCTTCAGCTATTACACCAGTAGTAACATCCAGTCCCAGTCGATCATGCGACTCATGTAATGCGATAAAGGTATTTTCGTTGCAGTGTACTAATTTCAAAACAGCCAAAAAAAGAAAAACCTCATCCTAGAGCAGAAAATTTGTGTTTAAAAAGCTGAGTTTTTTTCTTAATTGACATCTTTCCATTGCATATTATAGTTTGTCTATTTTTTTTCTTGCTGTTGACTCTTCACTTGTGGAGAATGAATTTAAATGATTGTTTTTAAGTGGTTGTAGAGGTCATTTTCTCTGTAAGACGACATCCTTTGACCTAGAGTCAGCTAGATAACTGTAGACAGGAAACAGGACAACCGTGTTGAGGACTACAGCCTCTGTTAAATAAACCAATAAACCACTTGACGCCCCATGATTTTTTTTGTTGTTGTTTTTTTGACATCTGCTGGATGAAGAACAGAGGTTCAGCTGAAGGTACAGTACGCCTTGCTCATCTTCACCTGGGAAAGGAGGAGTGTGAAAGGGAACTTCAGCATCCCAGAGAACCAGAACTGAGAAAACGTGAGGAAGGAAAGAACTGGAAGCCAGAGTCGTAGAGATGCTCAGGTTCTCCTTCTCCTGGTGTCCAGATGACTACCTCCTCAAACTTTGGCGTAACAAAACGTATTCCTCCATTTTGTGACTGTGAGGTTAAGATTTACTTTAGTGCTTTTGAGCAAATTGCTGTGCAATTAAATTAGCCCATGGTTTATAGGCAGCATTTTGCTGCACTTGGAAAACCTCTAGGCCAAACCCGTGACTTCAATCGATGGTGTGCAGCTTGTAAAGTTAAAGACCGAGCGTTCCCATGCAAGTTACCTCAACATGTAGCAGTTTATCTTGCCAGCACCATGCAGGATGTTTCTGTTCTCTCACACATACAAATCTACTTTTGGTAAAGGTGATAGTCCCTTCCATCGTCAGTCTTCACAGAAAGCTGACCAGTCTTGACCTTGGCTTTCCTAACACTCGGTTTGTGTCAATATTCAGCCATTGAAGAGCACAAACACTATATCAATACTCTACTGCCAGTGGATGTTTTTCTTTTTCTTTTCTGGTTTTTAACAAAACAATGAGCACCATACGTAGACATTCAAGTCATACTTGAGACAGTACTTTGAAGAGTAAACACAAACTAATAAATGACAAAACAAGAACCAAAAATGAAACAAGACACACAAACAAAAACCCAGCAATTATTTCCATAAATGTGTGGATAAAAAGTAGTTGACTAAAAGATAAACAAACAGAGGTAACAGAAAGTAAATAAAATATAAATTAGACAGAAAACAACTAAAAAGGGGCACCTACAGGGCCTAATGTATTCTGTGCTACTAAAATTATTATAAGACTTATATGAAGGGTGTATGCCATTACAACTGGGAAGGAAGGGGAGCACCACTCATGGGGTCACATCGAGTGTCATAACATGGTCCAGAAACAGTGACCAGATTCTTGAAAATGTGATTTCAGAGCCTTAGAGAGTATGCCTAATTTTTTCCAGTTTCATGAACGAAAGGGCATCTTTTACCCAATGAGAATGTGAGGGTGGGACAGGATTCTTCCAATGCATCAGTATAATACGTTTAGCCAGTAGCGTGAGAAAGGCCACAAGGTCACCCTGATGGGGTGACAGTAACTGGTTTTTGGGGAGGACCCCAAATAAAGCAGTGAGTGGTGCCGGTGGATGTTTGACTGAACTTCTTATGTTCTGGTATTTTTTAAAATGGAGGTTACAGAGCCTCAACAAATGAAACAGTTTCATTCATTAAGGAGGCATATTGTGTGCTTCTCACCATTCAGGCCATTTCTTTCTTAAGCTGTAAAAATGTTATTCTCTATATATCCAAATTGCTTTTATAAACCAAATGAGTCCATAGCTCCATTTCAGGTTCAGTGGTTAATACGAGGGCTGGGAATCTTTGTGACTTGGCGAATCGATTCAGTCACGATTCAGAAGCCTAAGATGTGATTAGCCAATGGACTTTTGATTTACATTTTTCACTTCCAGCTCAGGGTTGAAGCCTGTGATATTATTTATTTTCTTTATTGCATTTCAGTAGATTTTCTCTCAGTTTCACACGTCCTGCAAAGCACAATGGGTCTGGCTCTACTTGAAATTCTCTTTGCCGTCACCATCGACCGTTCAGGTGCCGCTCTGACACTCTTCAGAGCTCCGCCTTATTAGTCCCTAAAAATGAGATCACAAGTTTTCCTTTTCTGCATTTTTACGCACCTGGGCGTTTGCTGAGTCCCAGCATTTTTGTCCTTTTTAGGGAATTTTTATTGCAAGTGCGCAACAGAGCTAGAGCCTTGCAGTCCTCATTAGAGTACTCAAAACATATGTTTATGCAGCAGAAAGCATTAATCCACCACTCAGCTATGCCGTGTCCAATATGCTGTATCTCTCTTTTGTGTTTTCATATGTGGGCTTGTAAACAGATGTGCTGCCCCTCACCTTTCCTTCATTTACTGACTTCCTCTCACTAAGCCAGTAAAAAGACTTCAGTCCTCATTATTCTTTCAGTTTGTAGTTATTCCAGACAGCAGGATCAATGGAAGTTCAGCCAGGATGCTGTTCGCACACGAGCTCAGGTTATTGGGCACATTTCCCATGTAGACTGCAAAGAACCGAGGTCTGAGTATTAGGGGTTTATATTCTTGGTTGATTCGGTGTTGAAGTGATAGCTATGAAATTAAAGCGGTCACTGCGATGTGAACTCTCGTGAAACTGAATTGCGTGGCTGATCACAAACATAATACGGCAGAAGAAAGTCAGAGTAGGTCATCTTTAATTCCACAGCTGGATGTGCCTGATTACAATGTTGTTGGACATTTTATTCAAAAACATCTCTAACCCATTTACAAGCATCGACTGCATTTCTAACCGCTTTCAAACTCTCACAAAAGTTTGAATTTTTTTATTCATATTTTGAGTTATTATTATTATTACTTTGTGCTGGTTATGGCTTTGAAATTCAAAGGAACAAATGGCAGACTGCCAACGTTTAGACTTTACTCTGCACTGCAATGTCACTTTTGCCATGCACTTGAATGCAGTTCAGGTTACTTTTAAAAAAAAAAATCTAGTTTAAATGTTATTTCAAATGACTTTTTATACAAAGAAACAGACCAATAAGTTTGCATTTAAAGATAATTAATTTGTAGCCATATTCATATTTCAGATTTGAGGTATTAATCTTTACATAAGTGTTTATCTTTGAGGTGCAATAATATTGTTTTCAGTTGCCTGAAGTGCGTATGGGTGAGTTAAACAGCTTGTAAATAAAGGAAAGCAGATATTTTGAAAACATAAGCTCCAGTTTGGCATTTTTATTCCTTCATATCCTGTGAGGAGCAAAAAACATCAAACATCTTGATTTGTGAAAAGCAAACGGTTTGGTTGGACAGACGCATTTTTGCATTAACAGTTCCTAAAATGGGGACAGAATTTCCTCCCGGACAGTAAATCTGCCTCTCCAAGCCTTCATGTGCTTTTATATAAAGACTCAAACAACTGTGGACAGATTTGCATGAAAATTGCCACTCATAAAACCCAAATCTGGTAGTATTTTTCCACCCCGTCATTGTAGATACATGCAATCAT
The DNA here is from genome assembly GCF_003331165.1 of Xiphophorus hellerii. Classification (NCBI taxonomy): domain Eukaryota; kingdom Metazoa; phylum Chordata; class Actinopteri; order Cyprinodontiformes; family Poeciliidae; genus Xiphophorus; species Xiphophorus hellerii. The sequence goes on along the minus strand of NC_045673.1, from coordinate 28,479,112 downwards.
TTCTTGTTAGAAAAGAAAGAACTCTATAGATATGTGTGGCTTGTCGTGATGTGACTGAATGTAAACTGTCTTTCAGTGCCTTGCATCATTCCAGTTCCATCAGCAATATGTAATTGTAAATCTGTAACAGCTGATTTATTCCTTCATCTACTGCATTTATTTGGTTTAAATTGGTGGCTTTGATGCTTTAGAGTGGCTGGAGCTATAGTAAAACAAATCGTCTACAGATCTCGCTCAACGGCACCTTACATCATGTAGGTGTTTTTTTTTTTTTATCTTGACAAAAGTGACTGTAAAAAAAAATGACGTTTTCCACAAGAATGTGTTTCTGAGAGAAGTGCGAGAGCATCAAGCATGGTTCCTGTGTGAAAGTAGAAAAAACGAGTTTCCCACATTCCAATATTAGTCATTCAGCGCGGCCTTTCGACAGTTTTCATACCCTTTGAACAACTCCACATTTAGTCATGTTGCAACCACAGCTGTCAGTGTAATGTATTGTGGATTTCCTGTGAACGGATTTGATGTGGAATCTTGAAGTGACAGGGGAAAAAAAGCATGGTTTCATGTGTGTGTTCATTAGTCAATATTTGTTTTGGGGGTTATGTCTCTACCAGCTTTATGCATCTAGAGAGTCACTGACGATATGAGATTGACACCACATAGCTATTCTTTATTAGTAGTATTTTAATATAGTTGAACTTGACTGATTTCACAACATGTTTTTTAAGGCCAAGAAAATTTTTAATATCGATCTTCTTCCCTATTAGCACCACGTTGTTATTCTGAGGACTTTGTCACAGATTTAAAGCCAGACGTGATTTGGGTCATCTAGGCTACAACAGAGCAATTATCGCCCTTTACCTGCAGTTTCCTCAACTCTGTTTCTTTGTGAACTCAAAAGCTCACCTTTTAACCCCATGGTGACCTTTGCCTCCCCCACCAGCACAATAGAAATGCAAAGTAAAAAAACTATTTGCAGGAAGCCCTTAACCTTTAACCCCAGCACTTTTTGTCACAGAAAGGGCTGTGAGCTATTTCCACACCATTTGACCAGGTACTCCCATTAGCACCCTGACATTAGCAGAGTATTAACACTTCTGGCACCTTTTCCCTCTCACAGTTTAACAAGTTAGCAGTCTGTTTCAGTGAATGACTATATCATATTCAAAAGAAACTTGTTATGAGGAATTTGCTGTCACTATGTAGCAAACAAGCTATGTTGTGAGCTACTAGTTGTAGTTTTAAGCGCATTGATTCCTGACTGGAAATTAACTAAACGCGGTAAGATGTTTGAAAGTAACATTCTTTAACCATGTTGTCAGAAGTAGTTCCCTCATCTATTTTCTGTGGATAAATGTTGTTTTACAGAAGGTTTGTAAAAAAAAAAAAAAAAATTGTGGTAAAAGTACTTTCAGTTTGAGTTTTTTTTTTTTAAATGGCTAAAATTAGAAAAAAGAAGGATGCTAGCTGCTAGCTTCCCACAGTGGACCACTGCCTATTTGCAATGCAGTACTTGTGTTTTTGTCTGTGTATTCACGTTTCTATAACACATATCTAAAATATTCCAAAAGAAAATGTAGCTTAAGCTAGAATATTGGGGTTGACAGGCATTTGTAAAGCAGCCATTCCAGCCACTCCATTGTACTGTGAACTGTAGATATTAGCTTCTGCAGCAGTGCTAAGAGTTTCTATCGTGTTTGTTAATGCACATTAAGATGTATTTGGTGTGTGAACTATTAAAATAGACAGTTTTATGGGGGTCTCAATAAAAGTAATAGAAAATAGAAATAAAAACAAGCCTATATAGTTGCATCAAAAGTCCAACTTCCACTTCAAATGTTGATTCTTCACAATAGATAAGTAGCAGAAGAACAGCGGAAAAGTGAAGTAAAACTAATATTGCGAGGATTCAAATTCTACACCTTCAATAGCTCGTATACATCAGGTGTGCTTGAGATGTTACACCTAAAATTCCAGGACTGTTGATGGTAAAGTTTCTTTGCATGTTAGAAATATGACTAATTCCAGAAATTGTCCAAGAAGTTTAGATTGGAAATCTCTAACTTTCACAATTAAAAGGTCATTTAAAAAGAAAAAAAGACCTTTTAATTGTCACTGAAAACCTGCAGCATGTGAAGAGCATTATGGAATCAGTTAGGTATCAGAAAATCCTGAGAGAAAATGTCTTGCCATCCGTAAGGAAGCTGAAGCTGAAGACTGGACCTCCAAACAGGACAATGTTCCAATGTAGACATTCAACTTCATGGCAGCTGGTATCAGTGTCCTGGAAGACTCTGGTCCACCCATCTTAGTAATATCATATAGTAAAACAACAGACTTAATTTCTGTCAAACATTTTTTTGTGGATGGAGAACTACCACATGAGTCTAACAGAGTTTTAATCATTTCTATCCTCACTCGTAGAATAACTCTCATAAAATACCACTGAAATTCAATTGATAAACACTAACTGTGACTCAGACGCTGCTAAAAGTGCATGAATTTCAGAAGTTTCTTGTGATTCCCTACCGTTTTCTGTAATTTTCTTCCCAGTGTTGGTTAAACCACACATGGAGCTTTCCCTTAGATAACAATCTGCAGTTTTCTCCTGTAAAATCAACAATAACGTGCAATTTTACATTTATAGGATTCACCTTTGGAAATAAATAGACTTTATCTGAATAAGGAACGAAAATGTAATACTAATAGTGTGTCTGGGAATGAAAGGAAAAGATGAGAGAGAGCAGAAGGAACTGTCGGGTGGCAAGGAGAAGTAGGAATGAAAACTGGAGGATCTTCATTGTTCTGCTGTTAATCCTCCTCCTCTTCACACAGAAACCTTTCACACCTTTCTGTTGCTGAGAACAAGCACTTCCAGTTGCCGCCGCACACTCAAGGTTCGACGAGCTGACAGAATATCAAAGCACATGCTCCCACACTGAAGGTTTCTGAGTCTTTTCCCCTTAGAAAACTACTGGACCTCAAGTGGAAGTGCAAGATGAAGAATTATTCTCAGTAAAGCATTACCTCTGCCCCTTTCTTATGTCACCCACCTCCAACTTTGTGGCCCAGTTTTATATGTATATATAAAACCATAAACCGAAATGAATTCCAATGAAAGTAAAAAAAAAGGTCACGAATGGGAGATGGTATGATTACATTTTTTTTCATTTCCACTTCGTGATTTGGAAGGAGAGTGTTCAACATCCCATTTTATTTTAGCACTATAAATCAGCCATACCATTTTAAAACAGTCCGAGACGTTTACTTTCTTCTCACTACAACTGCAAGACAACTTTAAATCACAAATGTCTGTTTATATTTGTCTCCTTCATATTTTATATTTTAAGGTTTTGCATTCTTAGGCATAAATAAAAATACCCACAAGGTCTGAGGAACATTAAAGGATTTTTCAGAAACTTTGCTGCTGCATGTGTGTGTCTGTGTGTGTGTATATGCGGCCTTGCATTTGAAACACTTTAAGGACCATCTACCTAACACATACATTGTGGGGACCCACTGGTGCTTATGAGGCCCAAAGCCTGGACCCCATAAGACAAAGTGCTGTTATAGGGTTAGACTTAGAGTTATAGAAATGAATGAAAAATGAATGCCAATCAATGCAAAGTGCTTGTTAAAATAGAAAGACATACTATGTGTGTGTTTCTGTGAGTATTTTGTAAACTTCCTTTTTACTTTGAAGTGATTATGATTCCGTTTTAAAGTCTAAATACTGTGAATTAATGACATATTGTGGCAAAATCAAGAGTTTTGGCACTGACTGCATCTGTTTCTCCTCTTTTCTCCCTCTTGTTATTCCAACAGTGACAGAGCAAGTAAGTGAAATTTGTTGCAGTTACACCTTTCTATGTAGTTCTTAGCGACTCTACCACTCAGGTATTTTGCTGAACCAGCTGAATGGTTGTTGCGGGAGATTAAAGAATTTCTCAGACAAACATGAAAGAATCAAGGCAAAACTCCAGGTCTGTTTGTGATGAGTGAACAACATGACAACATGAAGTAAAGCTCAAAAAAGTGGATTTTACATAACATATCTGGATATCTGGGGTACGATTCTTGTCACTGGGACCTTATTGCATCTCGGCTTCTTCTCTTTCTTTCTCTTTTCTCTCTGATCACCGCGAATAAACACCAGAAAATTTCCAGAATAGCTTTTTTTGTTTTGTTCACAAGTTCTAGAGGACACACATCTTTGAATACCAGCTTTGCATTTGTGTTTACAGATTTTTGTGCAACTTTTTGAAGATGATGTCATAACTCCGCCTCTAAGAAAACCATTGGGCCCGACTGAGGTTCCTGTGCATGATCCACAGCTTCTTCTCTATTTTTCTTGTATTCCAGCACCACATAAAGGTCTGGCAATGCTAACCTTAGCACCTAAAGTTAAGGTCAACTGATGACAGTTTTTAGAAATGTTGCTGTCATTGTAGGGAACCTTTTTAGGAATGACAGACAGTTTTTGTTTACACATTGCCTAAGTCCAGACATGACTTCAAAAATAAAGTTTGTTCTGGAAACGATGGTCACTTCAACAATGTTTGAAGTGACCATTACTGGGAATTTATTCTCGCCTCGTTTTCTTTTCGCTGCCCTGTTTTTCACTCCTTCGATGACCCTCACCACCAGCCCCTCCCTCTCTGCTAGTTAGACCATAGCCCTTCCTCTCAGCTCGATGTTTTTTGGACCAGAGAGGAGAACAGGGCTGGACAGGGCACAGGAGAAATAAAGTGGGGAATAAAACAGAAGGAAAAAGCTGGGATAATGTTTTAGCTTTTCTGGGAAACTGTGGGTGTATTCCTAGATGATTTAAACAGGTGCTATCCAAAGCTTTTTTTTTCTGCCTCGATCCCATTGATTCCCCATGAAAACATCAAATTATAACATGACTCCTACACTCCTATTGAAAAACAGGAGTCATGCAACTTGGACTGAAAAGCCACATCTGGCACTTCACTAAAAGTTCCTTAAGAGCCCATACTATACACATGTTGATTGCAAAGGGTCATAATATGGTAACAACTTCTAGATTGTTTTTGGTATGTATTTTGTGTTTACCACACTTTGTAAAGTAATTCTGTGCCTTGCGAGCGTATTCAGCCTCCTTGAACATTTTCAGATTTAGTCAAGCAATCAAAAATTGCAACACATTTAATGGGATTTTATTTGACAGACCAAAACAAAGTTCCTGTGAAGTTTGTTTGAAGACAAATGAAAGTTTTCAAAATCTTTAATAAATCTCTCAAAAGTGTGTCTTGCATTTGTTCTCAGCCCCTGCAGCAAACCCGAAGAGTCCATTTCTGCCCCTGGGATTTTGTTCTGAGCCACAAATGTTTACGTGACGTTTTGGAAAAATAAAAGACTATAGGAATTTTGTTGTCACTTTTGAAGAGCCCCTGTTTTATTTCTATTTCTAGGTTTCAACATAAAGAAAAGGTAAACTTTGAGAAAAAAATGATGGATTTCCTTCTGTTGAATGTTGATGTTTGTGGAAAGTTGCGTTAAAGAAAAATTCAATAAAAATTCAGACTTTACAGACTGCAGTTAAGCCGCTCCTCCATGGGCGTGGCTTTAACCAGACTTGCCTCCATTTGCAGATCCCATTCGGTTCTGATGCTGGGAATTGCGCACAAGCGATTTGATTGGCAGCATTCCACATTCGTTGATCAGCTTGTGGATTTACATCAACAACGTCTCAACCACCATTATCAATAAGACTGTAGCAGTTGGCAAGATGCAAAGCGGTAACTCTATGATCAAACCCTGAGGTCCAAACTTTTTTATCAGTTGTGCACAGGAACACAACACCAATGGAGACACACCCAACTAAACATCTGGTTGGCGAAAACTGAACCAAAAGTTACTAGGCTACAGTGATGATTGACAGTAGAGAAGAGGCTTCAGAGACCCCCAGCTTAGGATGATTTGCAGAAGAGAAAGCATTTTACTTGTCAGTGAAAAACTTCTTCTTTTTTTTTACCAGAGTACATGTTTTTATTTGAGGAAAATGAAACTTCTTTTGACCTTGCAACAGTTTTGTAGGTGATAAAAGGTGTATGTGGATTGGACTGCTGAATGTTCCTTAGTTGCTTTGGAAGGAAAACAGGGAAGAGAAACAGAGTGACAAATGTTTCTATGTGATGGACATTCCCCTCACTAACAGCTGCTGTCCTCAATGTGTTTTAACAAGTGCAGGAGTACATAGTAGAGCTTTTACAACATTAATTCACTTTGCATCTCTTTGTATCTCTCGGACACATTAAATAAACACGGTAACAGCAGGTCAATGTGAGCAACATCCACCCCGCTAACCAGCTACCTTACCTTGACCAGAAGGGAACCACCATGAAAACTGAACTCTGTTTGGCCGACATCCTGTCGGCTACCCAGCCATCCTATCCATCTCACTCCTCAGGATCAATTTGGCCGAGTTGAATGTGGGGTCAAGGCAATTTAACACTCCTCCTGCATTGTAAAACAGGGGGAAGAGAGGGCCAGGGCCAGGCTGGTGGCAATCAACTGTGAGAGCGCACCCTACATTCCTCTTCGTGACTGTTGTGGAACAGAATGGTTAGGTGATGAAAGGAAGCTGAGCGCTACAACTGATCAACATCTTCAGAAAAAGCAGTCCCTTCAGGATGTGGAGACAGAGTTCATTTTGTCATTGATGTGGACTAAAATGAGTGACTTTACAGCACCTTTCTCACAAAGTTGAAACATTTTTTCAACCTTTAATTTTGCCATAAAATGTTCTTACAGAAATTACAGGTTGAAATTGCTGCTCATAACTTTCCCCAAAAAAAGCCAGTATTTGAACATAAGCTGTGTTTCCATTTCAAATGTGCTCAAAACTTTGTCTATGTTCCTCTAATGCAATGTTTCTCAACCTTTTTTTAGGCCAGTGCCCCCCTATCCATTATCCAGGTCCCTCACCGTGCCCTATCAAAGAATTAGTGGGCTACTTTGCACTGAATATTATTTTATTATTAATATTACTATCACTATTGTTTTAATTTTATGGTTGTTTCTGTATTTATCATCAAAAATAATTTCCCAGAGAACAAAAAAGCCATAGGAATAAAAATAATTTCTTGCATGTCCAGGTTTGTGACAGTAGTAACACTCACGGCTTTCTTTTGGAACTGTGGTTTTAACCATCTGGGACTGTGGCACAGAGCTAACATGTGACTTTTCATTAAGAATGAAGGATGACTTATGGGTAAGCACATACTCATCAGTAAGAACAGCAGCAGATGCCAGAGTGATCACCTTCTGTTCGTTTAAATATGACACCACCCGATCAGGAATGCACTTCTTAAAGTCTTCCAACAATATTAGCTCACGTAACGTGTCACAATTGTTGACCTTGGATGCAGCACACCACTTATCAAAGACAAAGCCTTTCTCTCTGGCAAACTCAACATGCGTTTGTCCAGCAGTTTTCTTTTGCTGTCGAAACTTTTGTCTATAAGCTTCTGGGACCAACTCATAAGCTTGTAAGACAGCAGCTTTAACCAGATCGTAATCTAAGCTGTCTTTTAAAGGAAGCGCTGCCAACACCTCTTGAGCTTTACCAGAGAACTTGCATTGTAACAAAAGAGGCCAGGTTTCCCTAGGCCACTGCAAAGCACCAGTAGCGCATTCAAATGCTGCAAAATATGAATCAACCTCAGATTCTCTGAAAGCAGGTACTAAAGAAATACTCTTACTGATGTCAAATGGCATAGCAGACATGGAGGTGGAATCTGGTGTGACAGAGGCAGAGGGCGCTCGAGTCTGGGCCTCCAGCTCAAGTTTGCGCAGCTGTATAGCTTTATCAACCTCTATTTCCAGCCTCCTGATCTCAAGCTCCAGCTGAGTTCTTCTGTCTTGGGCTTTTTCCTCAGCCTCCATTAGGAGACACCTTCAGACGAGCTCCATCTCGTCCTTCTGAACTCACAGAAGACAGTGGATCATAGCGAGGGAGTGTACAAGATGTCTTTCCCCGGTCACTCACTGTTGCCTCCACACTGGAACCATTTTTGAGGTCCTCCTTTTGGCTTGGCATTGCAACAGCCTCAGGCAGATCAGGCTCTTTGATCACACCAATCTCCATCAACTTATCCACTATTAGAGCCTTGAGGTCACCTTTAAGGACCTGTTTTGGGACCTGCAGCTTAAAATGCTCCACAATTTGCAGCAATTCACACTTGCGGCAGCTATCTACAAGCTCAAGAGAGGGGTCGGCTAAAACAGCTGAACCTGCATAACAAAAACAAGCCTCCACAGCCTCAAGAGGCCAGGGGCCATAATACTGATGTTTCTGTTGTTCTCTTGGTTTGTTGTACTTCATGTCAGATGGATTTCAGAATGACATAGTCGCTCTCTGTGGTGGTGAAACTTGGAAGCTGTTGCGGCCAAGTCTATGTTGTAAAGTTAAATTATCATGATATTATTTGGGTATAAAGGGCCCGATCATTAGCCCCGCCCCCCGGCCCAACGCCGACTTGTTCCGCTAGTGGTAGCAGGAGAATGGAGCTAACAAATACAGAAGCGAAAGAGAGCCAAGCATGTTTAAATGTTACACAATTCAGTTTTAGCAAGTTGCTCAAAGTCTAAACTGGTATTGTTGTGCATTTAAGATGTAAAGTTTACCTTCAAGCAAACGCCCCCCAAAGGAATCACAAAGCCCCCCTGTAGTAAAAATTTCCGTCAGCGCCCCCTGCCGTCCTCTGAATGCCCCCCCAGGGGGCGGTACCGCCCTCGTTGAGAAACTCTAATGTAAAAAGACACACAGTTTTGCAATTGCATCTCGTCCATTAAATAAATGGTAGAATAAGGTGGGGGGAGGGGGGTTAGCTTTATTCCTTTTGCAAAACTGCAATGGAAACGCTTTTTTTGCATCATGTGAGTCTCATGATCAACATCCAGATGTTGCCGCTGTTGCAAACCACAAAGAAGAAGACAACAGGATGTAGTTGAATCATCGTGGCATGATATGCTTTTTATAAGTTACCGAGTGAACAAACTACTTTAGTTCCAAAATTGTGTTGTTTTTTTTCTGTATTTTGACAAAATTTTGTAATGGAAGTGCATCTAGAGAGAAGAAGGGAGTCTAATTACCACTCGTGCACTAAGCAATCTTGCATCCACCTCAGGGAACCCACTCTTCTTTGGACTTCTCCTGATTGGCCTTAATGAGCTCCAGGTCACAATGACTTGCTGCAGCCACCGTAGCAAAAAGTAGATCTTCAAAACATTGACTCCATGAGGCTAAGCTGACATTTCATATTTCTTTTTTAAAAAAGTTTCAAGTATCCTTTCTTTTCCTCTTAACAGCTGTAGTCATTTTTTGTGTCTATTTATCACATAAATGCCTAATGAAACATTTGTGCAAATGAGCATCGATTTATGCGAAAAAGTTCAATTAGTGTCTTTCACACTTGCAACTGGAGATGCAAATGTTTTTAGTTACTGCTGCCCAAAATTATTTGAGTCTCAAAGTAGTTTGAAAAGTTCGAAGGTTTTTTGTAGGTTGAGAGATGTGCTCTCAGAGTTTGCAAAGTTTCAGAGCACGTAATTTAGTCAGCAAATGTCAGTCATTAGCGCCGGTCTCCATCAACAGAGAAGGAAGGAAGTAAAGCAGCAACAACCAGCCCTCACTGTGATTACAAGCACAAGAATGAGCAAGTATGATGACACACACACACAAATACACTTGCACACAAACACACCTCACCGGAGCTGGATTAAGGTTTAAGTCTGTTGTCATGACAGTGGGTTTCTCTTTATCTCTGCAATTTTCCTCCCACAGAGTCATCGGATGATGTGGTGTGAGAGTTTACAGAGACAACATGGAAGCTGCAGACAAAAACAGCGAGTCTGAACCACATGACAGATGGCTCAGCTTACTTACTTCCCTTTTACTACATATTTATTATACTGTCACATGGCCTATTGAGGGCTGAGTGTGTTTTTTTTTAGTTCTCCATTAAGCAGATATTAAACCAACAAATTGACATTTTGGGGACAGCTATACTTTTAAACGATAACATGCAGCACTAGCCAGATCTAGCCGGGGAATGCATGCAAGCGATTTGACTGGCAGCAGACCACATTCGTCGATTGGCCTGTGGATTTACGTCAACAACGTCTCAGCCACTTTCAGTCTGTGATGAGACCGTAAGTCCGTGGTCAAACACTGAGGTCCGAATCTTTCTGTCAGATGAGCGCAAATGGCGTCAACTGGACTGGGCAACCAGCTCACACTAGCTGCGTCTCTATTACAAATGTGTTCAAATGTTTGTCTCTGTTTAGTTAATGTTGGAGGGAAAAAAATACAATTTCACAATTGTGGTATGTCCATTAAATAAGAAATGAAATCAAAATCACATGTGAATAAGCTTGTTTACGCAATAAGTCATTAAAAATCAGCGTAGCGAAGGATGTAAACAGTTACAAGAGATATATTCCCAGCCCTCATCAAGTACATAAGAGAGCAATAAGAGGCGTTTTGAGGAAACTGTAGTCAGCAACTTTACAGAAGAGCTAAGAATTCAACATGTTGGAATGACAAACCTTTTATGAACTGTGTGATGCTGTGAGAGCTCTGGTGGAGCCAGCTGGATATTGTCAAAAACAAACCGTCATGCTCCTACCACTTCCTGTCGTCTTCTTTGTCATTTTCACCAGTAGTAATATCCGGCTGTTGATTTTGTGACTCGTGTGCTGTGAAAAATTGCGGTTTTGCAAAATACATCCATTTTGATGGAAAAACCAAATCGTAGCGCCACCACATTCATTTTTATAATTTCAATTTGCACAATTTCATGGTTAATGGAATCGCAACTACTGTTATGTATCCTCCCTCAGTTTCAATGCCACAAAAACACACTAAACCAGTAGAAAACAATTTCTATAGTTTTAAAACCTTAGCTTACCTAATGTGATCAGCTGGTAAGCTAGGCTATTTTGGACCAAACATTTAGAGATCTCAAATATATTTATGCATTATACATAACATATATGTACCAATAAGTGATGCAACTAAAATTGGGAAAACAACAACAATCAGTCATTAATAGCATTTCTTGGTCTCACTCTACGCTATACAGATGCCTAGCTCACCTTGGCATGCTGGATGCTTGAAAATGACAAACCGGGGGCAGGGGGTTAGCACGCCCCATGTTTGGAAGCCTTAGTCCTCGAAGTCGCTGGTTCGACTCCCGGTCCCGGCGACCTTTGCCGCGAGTCCTTCTCGCCCTCTTTCCTGTCTGCCTACTGTCGCAAAAAATACGAGCCACTAGTGTGACATAAACTCTTTGGAGAAAAAAATGGAAAAAATGACAAACTGATGGCTTGACCTACTTTCTAATTAATAAATAATTATAGTTCCCTTTTGGGGAAACTCAGAGCACTGAAATTTAATTCCCACTCGGTCATATGATACTTTAATATGAAAGAAAATACAGCAATGTTAACATCATGCCAAAAGTAACATGATGCAGCATAACACCATCTATTGTAAAACAGTCAGGCTCTCTTCAGAACCTGGCTGTTCCTTTGCACATCAAAGGCAGCACACATACTTAATGTCCCACAACTTTGATGACATACTAGGAAACTGTGACTGCCCTCCACCCATGTTTTTGTTAATTGAATTATTGCGTATTTTGTCATGGAAATGACTGATACCAAAATATCTTCGGAGAACTTCCAGAGACGGCTCGACTCCTGGGTTCTGGCACTCTGAGAGCTTGTACCGCAGTTTGAAAAGCTTTACAATTAAAGTAAAATAAACCATCTGAGTTAGGAACTATTAAAGCGAAGAAATATAGTCAAACAAACTCCTCAAAATCGAATGACTTGTTAAACATTACGTAGAGGTGTGACCTAAATTCTTTATAAAATCCTTTGAGGTTTAGCTCTTTCCAATGTGAGGAGGAGGAGTAAAGCTGAGCTAACTCTGAAGGAAATGAAGAAATTCTGTCCTCTAGTTACCCTTAACATAATTCTTGAAGGCCTAAGCTGTTTTGTGTGAACTCATGTTACCGAAAGCCTCCTTCCCTCAGCACACCACACAGCAGCGGTTTGCTAAATCTGCCTAATTCCATCATTGCTCAGGGGTTTAACGTGTCTGGATTCCGGCGGAAGAGGTGAGCTGTCGACACAAAGAGGATATTGATTTCAGTCGCCTTTCACCCAACTGTCAGTCCAGAAGACATAGGCACTCTGGTTTAGTGTTTTAAGTGTCACCACCATGATGAAGGAAAAAATTGAAGGATGAGAAGTTGGACTGTTTGTTCTCTATTTATAACCCAGAGTCAGCATGTCTGGTTGTTGTAGATTCAACCGAGGTATTTTTATGAGGTTTATTTGCACACAGGTCAGATTTTCTTCACCTCGGTCATCTTTCACATCACAGCGCAAAGAAAAACCGCGCTGTCTGTGAAACTGTTGTTCTGTTGGAGTCCTATTCCATGAAGGAGAATGTTAAATCTCACTACAAGTGGAACAGTCAAAGGCTCAAAACTAATGGGGGTTTTTAACCTCGATTGAAATTTAAAGGAACTCTTTCGGGATTTTTACTCTTTTCTGCAAGTTCGTTCGAGATTAGAGGAGTATAAAAGCTGAATGTTTCTTCATGTTTGATTCTAATTCTGGGAACTCAGCATAAATTTGAACCAGGAGACTGGAGTGGTCTGGATGGTTGATATGACAACAGATTTTTGATGCATTTTGATGCTAAACCATTCAGTGGTCTATGAACTAATGATAGCATTAGAGAAATTATTTTCTGTAATAATTTCTATAATACCGGAAATTTCAGAAAATAGATAATTTTCTGAAATAACATTAAGTTCTGAAGTCTGTAGAGACTTTAGAACTGGGGTGAAATGGTGAATTTTAGACGGTGAGCAGAAGCATTCTGGATCAGCTGCAGCTGTCTGATGTTTTTGCAGACCTGTGAAGATGATGTTACAGGAATAAACGCAACTAAAGATGAAGGAATGAAGAGTTCCTCTGGGCCTTATTGGGACATTAGTCGTCGATGAAAGGCCGACTTTGTAAACCATCTTTTGTAACCGTCTCAGACCCGACCTGACGGTTTGAGTCCATCACCACACCCAGAGCTAGAAACCAGCCTGACTGCTGGTTTATAGCCGACGCTGTAAGAAGAAACACTTTTCCAATTTCACCTTATTAAATATAGAATTTATTAAATTTATGCTTACAGTGAGTACTATAATGTAAAATTATGGTTTTTCAGCAGTAGGATTATAGACCAAGGAATATTGACGACATTTTGCATAAATTTGTAATGGAAATGCATCAACTGAGCCTTGTATACAAACAGGTTTTGTCTGCATTTTCTGTGTGTAGCCAGGAATTTTACTCACGTGGGAATATATTACTTCATATTAATGTCACTCTAGTAAAAGTAAAAAGTATGGCAACACTACCCATAGAAGTTTGTTTTATTCAAAAAGTTACTCAAGCAAACCAAGTAAATGTGACTATTGACCCATTTCTGCTAACATTTAAGAAGCATTTCACAAGCTAGCCTTATTGGGACTAGTGTCCCAATAAGGTTAAGGCTAATGCTGAACAGTCAAGTCCCAACTTACATGGAGATTTTGTTTTCTTCAGAAAGTCTTTGCCTTTTCTTTTGGGTCTGACATGCATATTTCCCCTCTAAAACACATTCATCCCTGGACACAGAACTCTTCTTCTTCTTGCTGATATTTGGAGATTTTCTTTGTGTTTCCACTCATATATAATTGTTGATGTCTGTGGCGCCCGTTGTCCTTGTTGTTGGAGCGAGGATTGCTGTGACTTTATTCAAAAATAGGTTTTCTTTGTTTGTAGCTTCTACATTTGATGGGGGTGTTTGCATTGCCAGGTCACCAGATTGTGCTTTCTTGTTTGCGAGGATGTTTGTGACTAAGAAAAACAACACTGTCTACAGAAATAAGTGTCACAGATTATATTTCGGTATTTAAGATTAATTGAGAAATGTACTGAGCCAGCAAAAGTTTAGAAAGTGCTTCATAAGAACGTGATCCAGTACATTTGGAAGTGGAAACAGATGTGGACATGTCCCAGCTTTTGCATTACAGTAACACTAAATCCCACTAACAGTTCACAGTCATTTCTCTCTTCCTCTTCGCACTTGGTGAGTGTGGGTGTTTTACAGAGCAAGGTCTGATCATTTCTATCACTGGTCTTTATGTGTTCTTTTGTTCCTTATGCAGTAATGGCTCATGGGTAAATGTGAGAGCTGTGTTGCCACCAGATGCTGCTATGCGGATAACAAAGCTGCACAGATTCAAAGGCGTCTATTTTTACAGCCTTTTCTCTAAATGAGGACAGCATAAAATAGCAAAGGTACTGAGGTGGTCAGAGTGGATGAAAACAGAAGCAAACCTGTTTTGGTCTGAACCAAAACATCCTTCAATGAGAAAAATTGTTAATGTGTCAACAAACAGCTTTTATAAGTCACTTTTCCTTATATCTAATACATTTTAGGTGTAATATGTTTGTGCATATGTACATTTCTTTACCTTGACAAACTCGGGTTTTTGTTTTTGCTAAGAATTCTGGGTACATAAAGAAATTGCTTTTTTTTTCAATTCTATTCCGTTCATACAAGTGCAGCTCCAAAACTTGAAATATTGTAAAAAAGTTTTATATTTTCACCACTCATTTTAGAAAGTGAACTCATATAACTCATATTCATTACGTATAGAACAAAAATATTCCAAGCCGTTATAGCTTGTTATTTCTATGATTGTGGCTTAGAGATAATTACAATCCAAAATTCTGTTTTTCAAAAAAGTTCAATATTATGTTAAAAAGATTTTTTTTTTTTTTTTTTTTAAATATCAGGTTTCTGAAACATATCCTTTGCAGCTACTGCATCTGTGCTTGGCTGGGGTTTCCTTTCCCAGGAGTTACTGTGTCAGTGCAACAGTACTAGAGCTACCTGCAGCGGACCAGAGAGCAGAGCAGCGCCGCATGAAGAGGTGATAGCGCTAAGGCTCGCCTCTTGGCTCTGATTGGTCGTTTCTTGTTAGCACTGGAAGCACAGAAGGCAAAGGAGCTTGAATTTTTTTGCACAAATTATCTGTCTCATACCATAGTGTCACTACAGCTTCAACAAATATAAAAAAAAACATTTTATATAAGTCACCTACTGCACCTTTAAGGCCTTATTGTTCCAAACGCCGGGTTTCATTATTATATGTCATATTTTATTGTGGTTTTGTGATTATTGCCCAGCATTTGATGCAGCTGCAAACTGTCTTTTAATGCGCTTTATAAATAAACTGGCATTTGACATTGACAAAAACAAACAATCTGACACTTTGGTCGCAATTAGCCATGAATGTCAACAGTTTTTCTAAGTAGTAGTAGGAGTAGAGTGGGAACACATTGGGTCTGTCAGTGACCCTGTGATTTTGTCTGTTGATCCCTAAATAGATTGTGAAATGTGGTGGAATCTTAACATGATGAAGCTCAACTTCCTCCCACTGTTTCCCTTATCAGCCCCCCTCGCCACACATGAAGTGGTACTGTTGTGTCAGCAGTATTACTCATCTATGTACTGAGTACAGCGGACAGCCTGGCCTGAAGCTGCCTTAATCACTTGCTCGCCCTTCCTGTTCCTCAACATGTCAGTAGCCTGTCGTGGGCGGACACTGATTACAGGAAGCAACATGGATAAATCGGAGTGGAAGAAAGACAAGGAAAGCCACCTGCAGGTTATTACACACGTCTTAAAGCAAAGACAAGTTAAAAACATCTTTGTTTGAAATCTGTAATGAAATGAAAAGAAAAACAAAGCAACCTCATCATAACTACTTTAACAAAAGTATCAGGCGATTATCAGTATTGATCTGATCTTTGCCAGAACCCCTGCTCGTTCTGAAACTCCGCCTTCAGGAAGTGATCACAACATGGCTCCTCTATCAACCCAACATTTTCACCAATGTAACACTGAGAAGCAGGTACTATAATGAGATCAGCAGATGTGCGGTTCCATCAAATGTTTGCTATTTGCTGCTGGCTAATCTGAAGGAGCTCACAGAGCATCCTTCCTCCACTAGGCGGAAACCAGGATGATCTGAGGAGGAGCTGTGTCTAAAAGGCGGAGCTAGGTCCAACCAGGCCTTTTCCTCAGCTGAATGGTTGCCATGGTAGATTACAGGATTTCTCAAACATGTAGGAAAGAATGAAAACAAGGGATAGGCCAAAATATTTGGATAAATATACTGGGTTGGTTTGATCCTGGTCCTTAGCCTTGTTAATTACGCTAGATTAATTAAAAATAAGGGATGCTGGATAACAAACCAAAAAACAGAATGGTGTTCCAATTTATTTTCAGAAAGATTTAACAGATAACATTCAGGACACGACGTTGTTTTCACACCTGGTAGTCCAGGTAGATTTGCAACGTTTGCTACATTTTCATCTTTCACATTGCTTTATGTCAAACCAACCAAACCCTTTGAAAACATGTCTGGAACTTGACTTTTCAAAACACTTTTTGATTTATGAAACCTTTACTGTATTTGAGACAAACATTTTTTTTTAAAGAGTTCATCTTTCCAAAATTCCAGCTAAAACCTCAGCCTCGACTCGCCCTGATGAGCCGGACGCATTGTCACATCTGAATTGTCTCTTACACTGCTGGCTGTTTACGAGCCTAAATTTTCCACCATGTCTGCCTTGTTTCTCATCACGCTGTTCATGTGTTCGACACATCCAGAAAGTGTAAACACTGCTCTGAATAGAGAAGTGAAAAACAAAATCTGCAGCAGTTACAGTAAGTGTTGGATAGCAGGTCGGGGTGTGTAGGCGGAATGCGATGTTCGCTCGCTTCGTCTCATTCTCTGTATTTTCTCTCTCTCTCTCTCTCTTTTTTTATACCCACTCTTCACTAATACTATTTATAAACCTGTAGAGCTGACTGCATGGGCCCGCTGATGATTCACGGCTGTTAGGACATCACCTTTTGTCAACACACTCCCCGGTTCTATACCCGTTTCTCTCTCTTTATTTCCTCTTCCTCCATCTTTCTTTTATCTGCACTGCAGTAATAGAAAGATTACTGAGCATTCTTTAGGTATGGGTTGAATGGCACAGAAGGACACGCTGACTTGAGGAGGAGCTGAAGATAGTTTCTGAAGGACAAGGTTTCATAAGTTTCTAGTCTGACTCACGATTTTCTTCAAAATGAAGCAGAGTGAAGCAGCAGCACTGGTTATTTCATCCAGGCAAAAGGGATCACAGCTATTTTTATTTCAGCTGTGATTTACTTGGAACAGATTTTTAATACAGTTTAGAACATTTCTTGGAACTCTGATGAGACATATGCCTGAAAAAAACATCTGAAAACTTTCATAGAAATGTAGTCTCTGTGTTTGAGTTGTAATGCTAGTAGAGTTCAGCAAACTGTATGACTTTGCAGGTGTGATGTTAGGAAGGAAAAGTTTTCCTTTTCTCTTTTGCACTCCAACTAGTCTGAGACCCAAAAACATCAACGATGGTGACAATGATCATTTCCACAGCCATAAAACGGTGCTTAAATAACATTAATTATTAGAGAGCATCTGTATTAGTTCAGATTAGCAATATTAATCAGTGTCTCTTCAGCAAAAACGTCACCATTAAAGCTGCAGATGAAACTATCTCTATGTTGTGACAAAATAAAATGAGACAAATAATTGTGGAAAAAATGGATCTCAGCAGTGCGGGCTATGCTATCAGCCTCTTCCTGATAGCCCAGCCTGTAGTGAATGCTAATAGGTGTTCGGTAGTGCAGAATTGTGAAGTGGGAGCAAAACCCCACAATTCTTCTATTGATGTGTGGATATAGAGGATGGATGGATGGATGTTCTAGAAAGGCTTGAAAATTGCTGTAAATTACAAAAATCTTCCGGAAAAATATGATTTGGAGCATCAACTAAGAGCACTCCAATGGTGCGTTGACACCAAAAGCGTTACGCTCATCAAATTGCTGCTGGCTCCTCTGAAGGAGCGTTGGAGGGGAGTTGTGGGGGTGGACTGCTCTGTGAGGCTGAAGCTCAGAAACTGCCACTCAGAGGAGGAGCTTCATCCTCGAAGGCGGAGCAAGATCCAACCAGGCGTGGTAGAATGGTAATTTAAAGCATTTCTCAAACATGCATGAAAGAATCAAAGCAACACTTAAAAATGTTTGAGATGAGGGAACAACATTATAGCACTGACGTAACGCTTTAAAAGTTGGTTTTGCTTGATATTGCCCCTTAAAAGTAGGTTGAACTACAATTTATTTTGAATAAGAAGCGATATATTAAGTGTTAGCGGCTAGCAGAAGCCACTTGCTGTATTGTGGCTGGTAATGTAAAGCGTATGGTTTCCGTCAACATTCCTCCCTGCTGTTAGTATTAGCCTTCGTGTCACTGGGATCTCTGAAGCCGCCCACACTCTCTGGAAGAATGTCTGGAGTCGGGGGTGAAGTCAGACTGAGGAGCCTTGTTCTGGGGCTTGGTGTGCTGCTCTTCTGCTCCATATGATAGTGTGTTCCTGTGTGAAACAGTATAATAATGTGCTCTGTGTCACGGGCTTTTCAGCCCACGCAGTTTCCATGGTAAGGCCGTTTTGTTCCTTTTTTTTGTAATTTTGTAATCCTGCTGAAACTGTTCCTCTGGAACATTCGGACATTTTAGCCAAAACCTTCAACTTGATCCGGGAAAAGGTGAAGGTATCAGAAGTGTCTTCTTCTTCAGTGTCAACAAAGAGGACAGACTGACTGTATGTAGATTTGTAACAAGATTCTAACTGTATAAGTTGTTGTAAAAATCAAGCTATTTCCTGGTTCTCAGCTAGCCTGCACTCCTATTCTATTCTTTAAAGCTGCAATATGTAACTTGTGTAGAGGAAAAAGGTTTTTGACATATTTAGTATAACTGTCTCCATGTTGTGACAGTGTCATGAGACAGATAATCTGTGAAAAGATCAATCTCCTCCATCTGCCTGAGCTACTATTTCAGTTTGAAGAAATCCCGACCAAAACCAACCAATCAGAGCCAGGGGAGGGTCTTATCGCTGTCAATCCGGCTTGTAAGTGCGGCAAGCTCTCACTAGTCTAGCCCCTTGAACGCGACACATTTCTTCTAAAAAAAAAACGAGGTCTTGAATCCGACGGTCATCTTTAAGTCTTTACTGAATTTAAAAGGAAAATAAAAAACAACAACCAGATTCAAAACAAATAGAAAGTGACGGTCAAAAGACTGTGTTACTCTCAAGGTGCCAGACTGCTACAATGAGCAAGTACTTTCAGCTTTCATAAACTAATTAGTCAATAACCAATCAAAAGACACCACGTCATAAGCTTAAGCACAATACAATTACAGTTGCTTATCTCTTTCAAATAGCAGAGTAAAAAATTAAACTCACGTAAACACAAAATAACATTTTGCATTAAGTTCCAAAAATGTATATATGGCTCCTCCACTGTTCATGTACTTGCTGCTCAATGTGCCAGTGATGGAGAAACAACTTCCCGTTATAGGAAAACTGTTTATCGGCCGTCAATGGTGGCTATGATTACTTATCTTGGGATAGGTAATCACCTGTAATTCCAAAAAAAAAAGGACAGTAAAGTTATTTAGTGTACTTGTGATCACTGAAAGTGTGATGGTGTAAGGAATAAATGGACTACAAATGATTGTCTGCTGTAATAGCAGAGTGTCTGCATGAATATGAGGGAGTATCTCGGCCTTCTTTGTCTGTGTGTTCTGAAAGTGAAATCACACTCACTCTTGCGTATGTGTGTGTCTATCTGTCTGCTTTTGCCGTTTTGGAACCTGTAACATGATCCACGGGGGCAACAGGAAATTACTGAGGAGGATGAGGGGGACGCAATGTGACATGAGACAGGTGGGTGGGGGGGTTGATGGACGGATGGATGGAGGAGGGAAGGATGAAGGGGCGGAGGCCGCTGTCAACACACTGTCGCTGCAGGGTGAGAGGGACAGGAGCCGTTAGCAGAGGATTAGCTGGCGCGCCGAGTTTAGCTCCACAACCGCAAGACGAGAGTCTTTAGTTTCTCAGCCAGAAATCCAGCGGAAAGTGGGGCAACAAGGTTGCACACTTGACCACACAGCCGGATGTCATTCATAAAACGGAGAGAACGTTTTCAACACGGGTGGTGGGAAAAAAATTAACCTATTCATCCTAAGTAGCAGAAAGAAACGAAAAAAAAAATCATTATATGCACTTGGTAGAACGTGTTGATCTCAAAGATATCCCACGCTTTGCTTTAAAAAAAATTAAATAAAATAAACAGGATTCCAAACAATTTGGCAAGATGGCCGCTCCAAATGGAAAGTGTAAATAGCTGCGTTTTCCATTCTAAATGTGCGCAGAACTTTTCCACCAATCTTTAAAAAAAATGCTTTTTGCAATTCAATAAAAAGCGCAATTAAAATCAAACATGAATATGTGTCTTCACCCGATAAATCATTAAAAAAAAACATGATGCCATCATCCTCCTACAACTTCCTGTCGTCTTCTTCGTCTTTCCTGTCAGTAGAAACATCCAGCTGTTGCTCACTTGACTCGAGTGATGCAAAAATGTTTTTCCATCGCAGTTTTGCAAAATATACTAATTTTCACAGAGTGAATATGATTTATTTGAACTGTAAGAGATATTTCTAATGTCAGCCACATAGAGAAAATGTGACTCCTGTCCCATCATTAACCCGACCGCATGTTTTGCGTTGCCATATAACATGGCAGCCCTCACTGTGACCCAGCCATATGCATTTCCAAATCCCTTTATGGCCCAGCTTATCACAGGGTCGCCACGCTGTGGTGATGAAGGTGCTGAAGGGGCCTGCCGAGCTCATCTGCACGCCTGTCCAAAATTAGCCCTGGTCGTTTCCTGTGCCCTCTAATCCCTGGGATTTAAAGCCACGCAACACTGAGCTATACAAACAGGAAGAAAAACCACGAGACCCTCTGGGATGCTTGCATACCTCTCATATCCTGGGCTTCATCTGTCAGTCTCAGTCCTGCCGTGACATCATCGCAGCCTCTTTCTGAGAACAGGATGGTTGGTTGTAGTCGGGTTGGAATTTGATTGATGATGTCCAGGTTGCTCAGGACACATGTGCTTTCGCTCTTAAGCTCACAGACTTGGTCACTGCAGGAGTCTTAGGTTCCATGTTTATCAGGGTGGCGTTATTAAGGAGAGTATTCCTTGCTGGGGGCTGGAGCGCTCTACTACTACAAGTCATGGTGGATGGATTTCATATGTCACAGCTGTGGTTTTGCAAATCTGTGTATTGCTCTGTTAATTAAGAGTCAAGCTGCTTCGAGGTTATAGGCTCCATTAGCACAAATCAGAACCCATTTCTACCTAGCTGATTAGCTACAGTGGCAGCAGGAGACAATGCCAGACTGGTGCCCTGGGCTGGGGAGTATTATTGAGGACTTAGGTGTATCAACAAAAAAATGATTGGTTAATTTGAACAAGTTTGTGATGCAAGTGTTGCATCTGTACCTTAAATGATTGAATTTGTGAATGTGACGGAGACTAGGAGCTCCATCCCTATTGATTATTCGTATTTATTTACAGAACAAATACTTTTTTTTGTTTCATTTCTTTATTTCAGTTTGTTTGGTGTTGGGTTAAGTGAGTCTTACCTTTCGGGTGCATCTCCTCATAAGGGTGGAGCAGAAAGGGAGACAAGTGCTCCAGGTGCAGTTAAAAAGCTCCTGGAACATACCATGTCAACTAAGAGGAGTAATGCTCTGAAAGTTATATTAAGTTTAATTTAATTTCTTGATTGACCTTAAGATTAGCTTGTTTCTAATTTGCATACATGTAAATATTTATTTGTACCCTTTATTTTGTGTTGGGTTTGTGCAAATTATTTCTTGCTTGTTTGTCGCCCCTTCACCTGGTGTGGGTGGGTGGAATTGGCCAAAGGATAAAGCCGGATTCTTTGTTTCGCAGTCAAAAATGGGTGTCGGTGTAATGGTGACCTGCAGCACCTAATAAAGCTACTCCAACTATATTTTGTTGCCTTGCCTCACCTCCTTTCGACGCAGTGCCTCCGTCGGTCAAAGTGACAGTGAACAAAGCGCAGACTTTTGCCAACACTGGGAATGACTGCTGATTAGATTTCCATGCCTGCACTGACTTCAAGACCTGTCGTCTAAGAACTGTTGCATTCAGATGGAAGCATCAAAATGGGTGTAAATAACGTAAAAAGCTTTGATCCATCCTGCTTTCTGTCAATGATTCAGGCTGCTGTTGGTGTAAAAGTTTGAGGTACATTTTCTTGACACACTTTGGGTCTCTTACTGCCAAGTGAGAATTAATTAAATGCCACAGCCTACTCGTCTATTACCCCCCCCATGGCCTATCCTATCCCACAGCACTTATAATAAGAGTTTACACTTACTTCACTAAAGTCACTTACTGACAACTGCTGGGTAGTGCTTAAAAAGTAACACTTTCTTTTGATGAGAATCTTAAGATCTCAACATATCACATATACTAAAGAGTCATTTTCTCTTTACTGAGCAATCCATCATGAAATGTAATTCTTTTTAAGCTTTTACTCTTGTCTTCTCCAACATTTTCATGTTTAACCATAAAAGAACGTGGTACCAGCGACTTTGACATAATTGATTTATTTCATTAACCTTTATTTGACCAGAAAAATCCCAAAGGCAGAAAAAAATATACATTTTGCAAGAGAGCCCTGGCCAAGACTGGCATAATAAAAACCAAATGGGAAGGACCGCTGGGATTTTGCTCCTGACAGTAATGGCCGTTAATGACACGTTGGGCACATTGCTACCTAGCAATACCGCCAATAAAAGTTCGATATTACATAATCAGTGTACTGGTTCTGTCCAGGTTCCCATGCTCAATGTTTGACAATGTAAATCAACCAGGAATTGCTTTATATTAGCCAGGCGGTAGATGGTGATATTATCATTCACCAGGTGGCACGGTTTCATAACTATGCCATAAATCTGACTGTTTATAGAGCGGCTTTTGTGGCACTATGGTAACCTACTCTGGTTGCATGGTTTCAGTTTTTGGTCAAATGCTGCTTTGAACCCTTTGTGTTCGAATATAATGTGAATAAGTAGGGAAATAAAATCCGTCGGTCATCAAGTGACTGAGAACTATAACTATGGATCAGTGGAAGCAGCAGGAGGAAACTGTCACCTAAACAAAGTTGGCATCAAGGGAAAGAACTGGTACCACTTGAGATAGAAGAGATTTTTTTAATAAATAATTCCTGTCAGAATTTTACTATGACAGGACTTACTGGACTTTTTAGTGATGTTACAATTGTTATTCCTGTAAATCCATATGTTGTTTGTTACTGTGGTTTCTCGGTTTAGTTATTTTTCTCTTTCTGCAGGTCTAGAGGCAGATTTTCAGGGAGCTGACTTGTGTTCTCTCTGTGGTTCTTTCTTTCCTCTACTGCTATCTCATTTCCCTTTAAAACTTTTCCCAACCAACCACATGAGGCACAGTATATTGGAGTTTGAGGTTTCGACAAGAGAAAATACAAAATTACTTAAACTTTTTGCTCACACAACTTGTTGTTTCTTTCTCTCCCTTTGGCTCGGACGCAATTGGGTAAGAAGACTTTTGTTCACTCAACTCCCTTATCCTTGAACTTTCAACAAGAAACTTTCAAATTGACTGAATTTCTCTCATTGAATCACAGCTGAATGTCCGGTGGACTCTGTTAGATTGAGAACAGAAATGTGCAATATTTGTCTCGTTTTCAGCTGGCACTCATACCATGCTGTGTCAAAACGATCCAAATTGAAAAACGTCCCTTTATCAGTGGTGGTGCTGCACTGAGAACCATTGAAGGAAACAACACAAAAACCTCTGAAGAAGAAATCTGGCACAACTTTCCATCCATCCATTTTCTTATACTCTTTTCCCCAGTGGGGTCAGGAGGGCTGCTGGTGCCGATCTCCAGCGAACGTTTCGGGCGAGAGGCGGGGTCACCCTGGACAGGTTGCCAGTCCATCGCAGGGCAACACAACTTTCCTTCTTCTCAAAATGTAAACAAATATGGAGTGGCATCAGATTTTATCAGTAGATTTCATTTTTGTCGTTGGTAAAAAGAAAACAAAAAAACAATCGAGCCATTTCTCCGCAAATACAACCAGCACAAACATGGGTTTTTTTCTGGTTGTATTTACCCAGAATTCCCTGCACTATAGTCTCCGGTTAGCTTGGTATTCACATTCAAGCCACATTAAGACCAAGGTTTTTAGGTGGACTAGAGCTCACCGTTTTGGAGTTACATTGCGCCTTCGCACCGCTCCAAACAAACCGGACTTTCCTCGCAAACCAACTAGAGTTCAATTAAAGTGAACTAAACACGGCTGATGTGAATACAGCACTAGTGTTTTCACAACCAAACAAAAAGAAATGAATGAAGCCAATTCAGTGACATGTACCAAGTTTTTTAAAGCTCTTAACTGTGCAACTTTTTGTTCCTGCCTCTTGACCAGGACTCCCTTGAAAAACCAAACAAACAAAAAAAAAGGTTTTTAATATCAATGGCATTCCATCCTGCTAAAGTGAAGAAAAAAAATTTAAAAAGTTGAAGGCCCTGCATGCACACACTGCAGTCATGTTTGGAAATGTGAAGCACGTGCAGCGACATGAGACGGGTGACTGCTGGTGTGAGAATGCAATCTCCTCGCCTGCACCGTGAATATCATCTTATCCAGACGCTCCAGGTCATCGCAGGTACACGCCGCAGCTCTCGCTATCGAATGACACAACATCTAGGTACTTTGTGCTCCCTTTCACGGCTGGACGCGCTTGGCCCTGCCCTCCGGGAGGAGGTGAACTCGCAGCAAACTGGCACCTGGAAAAACCAGATCGACTCAATTCACTTTGCACCTGTTCAGCAGCTCTGTGGTTTTTTGTTGTTGTTGTTTTGTTTGTTTTTTGGTGAACAGGGTGTTCACATCGACATGTCATGTCACAGGACATGCTTCTTCTCGAGCTGGGGAAGAAACAAACAAACAAACAAAAAAAAAAAAACAGGAAGCGTCTCAAGCGTCGCAGTTAATGGAAAGCCGGAGCTTGATGGAGGGCCTCGCGATTCGCTGCTACTGTTTGTGTTGTCGTGACCGGGCCTGCTGGTTAACACTCAGCTGTGAGGAAACACTTACATAAACGTGTGAGCGTGCGAGCAGACGAAACACCAACCACCATGTTGGTGGAAGAAGAAAAAAAAAAAAAAGGCAGAAGAGACAGAAACTATAGACAAAATAGCAATTTATTAATAACTTATCTTTCCTTTACATTCAGAATAGAGGAGCATGGTGGAGGGCAGGCGGAGGTCACCAACATGGCAACATCCTCCTGGAACAGATTTTTTTTTTTTGTCCTTTCTTATTTTATTTTAAGCTAAGAGAGTTTCACTTCTCTCATCCTGACAAATTCATAACTGCATTTCAAAGAGTTTTCCCTGAAGAAGCTTTGAACACCCAGCAGATTTAACCACCCGGACCACGCACGGTGGGTGGGCCCTCACGCAGCTCTGGCTATCTAAAAAGAAAAATCTGGCAAACTTGATCAGGGTCTCGGATGATTCTAAGATAGACAAAGCGGGGGGGGAAAAAATGTAATTCTCTTGAGGATAAAGTGAAGCAAACCCCGTGAGAGTAAGTAAGGCAAACGACAACTGTTTTGTGGGAGGGAGAGTGCAAAAGAAAATCCCCAAAAAACAAAAAAGGCCGGCTGGCTGAATTGATACATAAAGCAAATATGGAGTATATAAATATATTACAAATGTACACATTTCTGCACGATTCTTGGAAAGTCTATTGATTTTTGGCATAATTAACGCAAGAATAATGATCAATATGCGGTTGGTTTGCTTACAGGAAACTAGAATATGAAACAAATTCCTCAGTACACACTTCCAAAGGTATGTACTCTCTCTTACGTTTAAGGTATGAACACAATGTACAGTATAAATGTTTGAAAAGTGTAAAAATCAGTCCAGTACGTGGGGTGGCCTACGAAAGCTGAGGTGCTTCAACCCCACACAGGTGAGTCTTCACAGAAGATGAAGGGGGTCAACGCGCCCACAAGTCATGGGGGACGACCCCCAAAACAAACAGAGAACATTTTTCTGTCCAGTTTGAACGGTCGTGTCTCTTTGGCACACCAGCCTAGAATCTGTGAAGCAGAACGTACAGCTCTCCAGATCACCGTTCACCTTCACAAGAAAAACAGGAAATACCGCAAGAGTCCAACAGAAATATGATTGTAGAAAGTCTTTAAATGAGTCTGTTGCTTTATTTAACTGTCCGTCCTCATTCAGACAGCAGCAGGTGTGTACTGGCCAGGCCACTCTGGCAACTCCAGTAGTCACGCTCAGCAGCTGTCGAGCCCCCTCCAATAAAAACCGTCTGCATCGTCCAGAGCCAGGTCCGCACACCAGATGACGGGAAAACGAGAAACTTTTTGCAACTTTTTCAACAAGTAGAGGAGAATTCAGGGTGGTAGTCTTACACTCCCCCCTCACCCTCAGCGACAAGAGAGGCACTGATGTTCGGAACCTCACGTGGACTGCAGGGGGTCCAGCTGGAAGACGTTGTGGTTGGTGGGGGTGGTGAAGTACAGCTGCTGGCTCGGCGGATCCATGCGGTTGTCGCACGGGCTCTTCAGGCCCAGCGTGCGCTCAAAGTCCAGGAGCTGGCCCATGAAGTTGAAGTTGGGGGAGATGTTGGACTTCTTCATCTTGACGATGTCGTAGGCGTCATTCATGGACAGGTTGAGCTTCTGCATCAGGTAGGCCACGGTTACGGTCACCGAGCGGCTGATGCCGGCCAAGCAGTGGACCAGGACGCCGCACTTCTGACCCCGAGCTTCATCTGGTTACAAGGGAAAAAGAAGAGGAATTTTAGCCAATGTCCTGTGAACCTTTACTAGAACTTCTACTCAAAACCAAACAAACCAGCAGTACGATATCTTGAACTTCCATTGCCTTTGCTATGTCAGTGTACGCAACTGTCGCAATTGTGAGGAATTGCTTGGATGCAAAATTAGATGGGTGACTAAAATCTAGATTTTCTTAAACATCTTACAGTTCAGTGGTTCAAACCGTTGGGTGTTCTACCTTTTCTGGACAATGACGCTGATGATGTACAAAAGCTGTTATCTACCCTTTGAGACGCACCCAGCACAACGTGTGATAAAGATCCGCACTGTGTTTACAAGCTGGCCCACATCCAAGAATGGAAAAGTTTTTAATCCCCGACTATCTGTCAGCAGCGCCTGTCAACAACTGGGAGTCGCCGGAGAGAAACTGAATCAACGTTTTCCCTTGTTTTGTCCTGGAATAGCCGGCTGGGAAATTGACTATTAGTCTATTAAAGCATTCTTCCACTCGCCCAGGGTTGGTGTGACAATGGTGCCATTTGAGCGTGTAAATGTAAGAGTCATGAGGGCACCCTGTCAAGGCAAACAGGATGTCAACAGGCCCTGTAAATGGCTCCTTTTGTTATGCGGAGGAAGAAGAGGGATAGGGAGGGGGGGTAGGGTTGATGCCATGTCCTAGATTACTTTCAATGCCACTTCCTTCCTGTTGTGCTCGAATTACCGCCCTCCCTTTGCTCTCCCTCCCCCTCTCCCCTATTCTCCTGTTTCAACGCTGCTCTTTGTACTGCAATTACACAAGCCCCAGGACAACAGATAGGCCAGAACGCCTCCCATTGAAGTCAAATCATTTTGTACACAGTGCATTTTAGCCGTTGCGCCATCAGAGGCACACTCGCACTTCAACACAGTGGATTTAATCTGAGTGTCCCTGCTTGATTGCCTGATAAAGCCACAGTTGAGGACACCTCGTCTAATCTCAGTGGCCCAATATGAGCCTAAGTGATAAGACATATCATATTAATAGGATTATGCTGCCTTACTGTCAATTTCCACTTCCTCTGATGTGTTTACATCTATTTTGAATAATCAGTAGCTTTTCTTTTGCGTTTTTTTCCATGTCGTTGTTTAGCAAATGTGAGAATTGTCTTCTTCCCCCCCAGTCTTTATGGCTGGTTAAGTTTGGCTGTTCGTTGTCTTGAAATAAGGGTTGGTTGCCGACGACAAGCTTTCCCCAGGTTTTAAAATGTCAACATTATGTCGAGTTTAAAGGCCTGTTCAGATGCCATTTTTTGTTGTAGGTTTTTGCAGTAAAACCCTAAAATGCTGATGTGTTTTTACTCACTGTTGGAAGGTCATACCACCCCAACCCATCCCTTGTTAAAATGATGACTCTTTCAGCCTGCAGTCCTAACAGTTGCTCAAACAAGTGTGCTGAGAGTCAGATGTGGTTGGCCAATCTGGTCGACCTCAGCCACTTTTCACACACATTTGGACATCAGGAAATGTCTTTTCTTTGCCTTTTGCCATTGAAAAACAACTCCTTGTTGTATAAACAGGATTCAAATAATCTTTCCTGTCTATTCAAATACTTTTGCTCATTGAGAAAGTTGGCTAGTAAATTAGGTAAATGATCTATGAGTTGTTTATGTCACCAGTTGGCAACAGATTACTCTGCAACCTGTTGCCAACATGTTCTTTGGGAGAACCTTTCTGGTAAAACTGAGTGGCTTTTTTTTTTTTCTTTTTTGTCCCCCTAAAAAGAGTATGTAGGCTACTAGGGGACTTGCACTATATTACATAGATTTTAATGTGTTAAAAAAATTGTATTCAATTTTTGGCTTTAAGAAACAATATGATTGCATGTTGGGGGGGGGGGGAAGAGTACTGTTGAGTGCACATTGTACAAAAACAAGTTAGCCTATCACTGACAAGCCTGAAATAGCAACTCAATGCAAAACATGTGAAGTCCGATGCTAATGTCAGCATCCAGTTCACATTTTTGATTTTTTTTTTTTTCCCAAAGAAGTTACTTGAATATAAAGGATTCCTGAAACACCTGAAAGCTAAATGGAAATAATTTCACTTTGCACCAATATGATGGGTTTTTTAATCCTAAATAACAGACTGAAAACAGACTGTTATTTAGATGATAAATATCAATAAATATCTTTGTTGTCGAGCTCTTATGACTATTCAATAATTTAGCAGCAAAAAATGTTTTTTGATTTGAAAAAAGGTTGATTATTTTTTTCAGTATGTAGTTTTCCATTCAATTCGATTAATTGGGATTTATTACATACCCTGCGATATATATACTCGATTGAAAATGTTTAACCGAGCCCCACCACCACCAGCAGCAGCATGTGAACGAGCCAGATGTCCGCCGGGATTAACCTACCGATGAAGCTGATGGCCTCCGGGAAGAACTGCGAGAGGTTCTGGCTCCAGTGGTCGGAGATGGGGATCTGCTTGTACTTAAACTCCCCCGCGTTCTCGAACAGGTTGGGCAGGTTGGGCGTCACGTTGAGGATGTACTTGATGCCGTACTCCTCCAGCACGTCCAGGTTCGTGGAGTCCTTGGCGCAGCCCAAGTAGAGGTGCGGCAGGATCTCCACGGGGAAGGAGGGCTGCGGGTTGGACAGCGGGCTGCCGTCCGAGTCCGTGGCGCTGCTCGGGTCGAAGTCCGACTCGATGTCGGAGGAGTCCGAGCTGATGCGCAGGCCGCCGAGGCCCAGCACCTGGGCCGTGGTGGGAGAGCTGCTGC
Organism: Xiphophorus hellerii; assembly: GCF_003331165.1. NCBI lineage: Eukaryota > Metazoa > Chordata > Actinopteri > Cyprinodontiformes > Poeciliidae > Xiphophorus > Xiphophorus hellerii. Next base: position 28,449,404 of record NC_045673.1, on the reverse strand, counting down.
TGCTGCTGCTGCTGCTGCAGGAGCCGTCCAGGTTGGTTTCGCACAGGGCTGGAAACTCTGCCTGGAATTTACTGAAGCCGCCTGGAGAAACGAGGGGAAAAGGAATCCCAATGAACACCAGCTTCAAGTATTCATATTTACATGTTTTGCAAAAAAAAAAAAAAGGAAAGAAAAAAAAACTTGCACAAATATTTACACGCATTGAAAAACTTACAGTTTCCCCGTGTTTACACAAACAAATCAGCACAACTGTGTGTGTGTGTGTGGAAATGTGAATGAAGCTCAACTCACCCTCCAGGTAGAAGGCCTTGTACCCCTCGTCCTTCATCTTCCTCAGCAGCAGCCCCAACACAGACCCCCCGTCCACGTTCTCGTTCCACTCCCGGCTGTACTCGTCGTACAGCACGATGGTGTCCGTCTTGCAGCGGCGCACGAAGCTCTCGCGGTCCTCCCCGTCGGAGAGCAGCGAGCGCACGGGCAGGTTGCCCTTCTTGAGCCGGCGCAGCATCAGGCTCGGGATGGCCACGTTGATCGCCGTCTCGACGTGCGACGACTCGTACAGCTCCTGCGCCCGGCAGTCCATCACCAGCAGGCCGTCCCTGCGCGTCTCCAGCTGCTCCCGGAGCCAGCCCACCGTCTTGCTGATCGCCATAACCGAGTCGAGCTGGATGACGGGTTTCAGCTTGTCGAGCATTTATAAGCAGGAGTGCGAAACGCCGGGTTTGAAGGAGGGAAATAAGAGGGAAGTTTAGTGGTACAAAAAAAAAATTGAAAAAGAGAAGAAAATCTTTTTTTTTGTTTTTTGGTCCAAACCGCTGTTCAATGGAATAAATTAATGTGATGTAAAAAAAAAAAAAGTTTAAAAGAATAATAATATTCTTTCCACGCAGATATCCCTCTTGCGGAAAACGATCAGTCCGTCTTTCCCGACTGCGCGTTGCCTTCAGTGGCGCTTCATTCATGCATCAGCCTGGAGAGCCCGAGTTATTTCTCAATGAGTCACAGCCGCCCTGCAGCGAGCCCGACGCTTCCTCTGCGCTTATATAACTCCACCGTCGCGGGGCGCAGCAGCTTCCCCACCCGCCGTCTTTATTTGCAGAGATTCAGTCTGAAACTGCGGTTGATGTGGAGAGAGCTGCGAGCTTACGGTCAGCTCCAAGTCGACTGGCGGATGCGGCTCGTTTCCCCTCACTTCCTTTCTCCTCCGCTGCCGCCTCACCTCGGTGTGAATCGACGCCGCTCTGGCTGAGCTCTCTCTCTCTCTCTCTCTCTCTCTCTCTCTCTTTCTCTCTCTCTTTGCGGCGCCCGACTCCTCAATGACTGCACACACGGAGCGTCCTCATTGGATACGCTGCGCCGGCCGACCAATCGGAGGAGTGCTCAGCGGCGGTCGCCTTGGAAACGGGGGGCCGAATGGAGCGGCCCGGTGTTGATGAATTGTTAATGAGTTTGTCATTCACAAAAACGGAGAGGAATTTCGGCTCCGGATGGAGGCGAGTACAAACAAACAGCAGAACTGCAGGAAGGAGGGAGAGAGAGAGGGAGAGAGAGAGAGAGAGGAGGAAGAAAGACAGATTTTTTTTCCGGTTTAACCAGACCAGTACTAAATAAATAAATAAATAAATTTAAATACTTTTTTTTCACTTTCTGTTTCATTTGCTAAAATAAAAACAGTTGATATTATTTCTTGTGCATCTTGACAGAAAAAAAACAACAGAAATGTAGAATTTTTTTCCTAATTTTTATTATAAAACAAAAACCGAAATATCACAGACCCCCCCCCCCCCCCCCCCCCACCCCAACCCCCCCATATTGCTACAGCTGCTCCTTGGTTTCGACCTCTCTCCTGACTTACCGAAACAGAGTCAAAAGACCCTGAGTCCAAACTGACGACTCTGATGGCTCAAATTAGCATCCCTTCTTCAATTGTAAATGTGGCCGTTGACCGTCAGGCCAGAAGGTAGGAGTGTGAATAGTCCATGTTGGGGGTGGGCATCTATGATACCTACAGGAGATCAGATCTCCTGTAGGTAATGCTCTTCAGTTTAGTTTTGAAGCATACATGAAGTGTTTTTGGAGAGATGTGACCTTTTGCAGCTGATCCATGATGTTGTGCTGCATTATCCAGGTCATTTTGCCAAATGTACATAGAGTTTGCAAAACATACAATCTGTGTCAAGAAATATGCAAAGGTTTTTCTAAAAGAAATTAGTAATGTTTTTCTTTTAAATAAAGCTAAGTGGGTTTAAAATGACAGTTTAGAAATAAACTAACCAAATTAATTGTGTTGATCCACCTCAAAAAAATCATGCAAAAAGTGTAAGCAAAAGAAATCTGGGAGACTTTGCACATGCAAATTTGCATGCAGCCTTTTGTGCTGTGGAGGATAAATAGGTGACTGCTTCACCTATTTAGTTCACAAGAACTAATGGCATTTATTTCAGTCATAATCTTGCGGGGGGTGACCAAGGTTCCATCACTATGTGACAGCTGGTCAGCAAACCTGGCAAACATGATTGACATGGCAGCACTGAATGCACATGTGCTTTATCAGGCATGCATTGGGGTGCAGGAGAGACGGGTGGACTTCCTGGTTGAGCTTGCAAAAGAGTTGGGTAACTCTCATGTGAGTGAGAAGAAGGCACACAAGGAGAAACTGCTTCGGCAACAACCTTCCACACCCAGCTCAGGCAAAAGGGCGAAGTGTCAGGTCAACCATCGATGCAGGATGCGTGTCCTGAGGCCGAAACATCATCAGTGACCCCTCACACCCCCACCATGGACTGTTCTCCCTGCTGCCCTCTGGAAAGAGGTTCCGCAGCATCCGGTGCAGGTCCACCTGGTTCTGAAACAGCTTTTTCCCACTTGCCACCAGACTGGTGAACTCTTAACTGGACTGCACTCAAAAACTGGTCTCCACTTTATACCTTGCACATGTACAGAGCTAAATAACTTCTATTTTACTGTCAGTCCTGCACTTTATATTTTATATTTAGATTCATATTTTATACTGTATTTTATTTTACTCACAACATTGGAACCTCAAACATTGTCCTGAGCCGTATGCAACGAAATTTCGTTCTGTATACACCCTGTGCATGAAAAATGACAACAAAGTCAGTCTAAGTCTAAGTCTAAGTCTAAGGAACAATTGTGCAACTGTGAGATGTGTTTAGGCCATTACCAGGGTACTTATAAGGTAATGGCCTTATTTACAGAACAAAAGCACCTGCTAGATAAAATCCTTCAGGTCAGTTGGCCCATCTCTGGACTCCAAAGGTAGAAATACAAAATGGCCTTTCTCTGGTACTTGCAGTGTTAAGGAAATCTGTCCAACAGCTGAGTCATGACTCAAGCAGTACAATTATCTCAAAAACAGCAGAAAATTCCCAACAAAATGGCTGAGAAAGAATGAAGATGCATTGAAATGCCATAGAGGACTTCAGACCTGTCCAAAAATGAACAGCCCAAATCTCCATGAACTGAAACAATGTTAGAAAGAGTTGGCAAAAAAATTACCATGACAATGTGAGAGACTGACAAATCCATATACACAAACCCAAAAAGATCAATTCAAGTAAGTGGCATGCTGCCAAAGGCATCTATATGTGACACAATCGATAGGTGCACTTACCATTTTTTCCCCCATTTTACATAAATATTTCTATTTTAGCTTTGTATGGCCACACTCACCATTTTAGTGAGAGTGGAAAATGAAGCAAACAAACAGTTTAGGGACAAACTAAAGAATGAAGAAAAGCATTCACCTGGACTCTCAGGCTTTTCAGTGACAGCTACAAAAACAAAACAAAAAAAAAGCTGGACAAAATATGAACTAAGAGGCCAATTCTAAATGTTAAAAGTGTCAAACCAGCTCCACCGTATCCAGACACATTCAACAGTTTCTGAACTGAGGCGGGACTGCTGTGTCGTGCAACCGGGCTGGAGGCTTAGCCGTTCGTTAGCACATGAAGTGTGCAGCGGCTCCAGAGTTAACATTGGCCTTTGGGCCCCCGTCTCGTCGCCCCCACCTCCTCCGTCTCCTCAGGCATGACAGAAGTCGCTCTGAATGAAACCAAGCTGCTTCTATTCACCTTCAAATGAATTCTGGTCTCTTTCAGACCCCCATGGCTCCCGCTCCGCTTTTCACTCTCATCTCTACCTTCTCCCTCCTCCCTGCCACTCACCCTATTCTTCTACGTCTGCCCGTCTTGTTTTGCCCTCTGCCCCCTCTTTCTCGTCCTCTTTCATCCTTTGTTTCTCATCCCCACACCCTCACCACCCTCTGTCCTCTGGGCCTCTGCTAAGAAATCTGGTGCCTGAAAATTCACCATAGAAGTCTGATGAGAAGTCTGATGCTGTCCAAATAAAACACCCGCCATGTTGCATAGATCACAAGCTGCGTTCACCTTAAGCCATAAAATTGCGCAAATTGAAAAAAGCCAATTTTGAAAAATCTAGTTTTTCGCACTAGGATGAGGTGTGTGTTTTTTGGGGGCCATGTAAAAATAGATATATTTCACAAAACTGCAACACTATTTTTTTTTTTGCATCACGTGAATCATGTGATCAACAGCCGGATATTACTACTGGTGAAAACGACAAAGAAGACGACAGGAAGTAGTTGGAGGATGATGGATTGTTTTTTTGTGTGTGTGTGTTTTTTTTAATCTCTCCACCAGAGCTCCAACAGCATCACACAGTTCATAAAAAGTTGTGTTTCATTCCAACATGTTGACTCCATCGCTCTCCTGTAAAGTCGTTGACTACAATTTCCCAAAGCTTGTTTGTTTGTTTTTTTTTCTTTAGGGAAGTCTGGTTATGTGGGTCTGAGAAACATTCCCCATCAGCATGAGGTTAATCAGAGCTATTGTGAATAATATCAGGGGCCATAATCTTATATATTCCATGAGAATCATTGGAAACAGAGAATAATAAAAAGTCTTCCATTATCTGGTAGAAACTCAGTGTTACCGTGTGCTTTTGATCGTTTTCTTGGTAAAGGCAAAACAAAAAAAACACACGTTACCTTCCATCTATAGGTTGCCGCGACGGTAATAGACAAAAAAAATCTTTGCTCAGCGACTTTAACAGAGCACATCCATTTTCACCGTGTACTTTTTGGCACATTGTTCGGCTTCCGGTGAACGTCCCACGTCTCTCACCCCGCGCCGCCCCCGCCCCTCGTCACAGCACCAGCTGTGAAACGACTTGTCCAGAACAAAATCTCAAGCTGTGAAACGAATGTGTGACGAGCAACTGAAAGAGTTCAAACCAAACCAAACATTTCCACCAACGGTTCCTAAACATTTCCTGAACCGACGTAAAGATCAGTTGTTTTTGCATGAAGGTTGTGTGAAATATTGGTGGGCAACTCGATTGGTCCTTATACCTTCGTGTTGTACTCTAAACTGAATTTGTGATGTGAAGTCATACATTTAAAGGAATTCCTTTAGACTTTTTGTCACACAACACAAAGCAGTGCATCACTAGCTGCGTTTCCACTATAAATGTGCGCAAAACTTTGTCAGTATTCCACTCAATATCGACAAAAAGAATCGGGGAAAAAATTCTCAATTGCTTTGTTTCCATTAAATGAGACACGTAATTAAAATCACTCATGAATAAGTTTAATAAATATGCCGCACCATACTCCTCTTACCACTGTCGTCTTCTTTGTCTTTGAATGTTTTTTTTTTTTTTATTTCGTTGTGCTGTCTTGCACATTGACAGTAAAGGAATTCTGATTCTGAACTGGTTCTGTTTGGACATTGCCTTAATCCCACAGTCAGACTGTTCCATAGTTCCACACCACATCCTGAATCGCAAAAAGCTTCTTCATGTGGCTGTTCTTACAAGCTTTGAATTTGCATTTCCCTCTGAGATTATAAAGTCCTTCTTTCAACAGATTCTTCATGCAACTTTCTTTCCCGTTCCTAATTATGCACTACTTTGTGTTGGTTCATCACAGAAAATCCCAATAAACTCCACTGAGGGTTGTGGTCGAAGTGTGACAAAAGTTGAAGTTAGCAAATCTCTGCTGTTGTCATATGTTGTAGCCTCAAATGAAGACCGTCTCTCCTTTAATCCATCTTTTTCCATCACTGATCTACTCCACACTTTACCCACAAAGAGCCCTTTGACCCCCCCCTCCCTGTCCTTGCTTCCTTGCTACCAGCTGCTCATTTCAGATGGGAAAAGCCTTTGTCCTCAAACAAAGACTCCCAAACATGCACTAATCATGATCTGGAGCGAGGCCTTCCAGTGGGGGGGTGTGCGTGCGTGTGTGTGTCTGTGTCATGATGCGCATGACACACGCTCAGGAAGTGGATGCGGCTTCTCATGGTGTTCCTCGTCGGAGACAGACAGAGGCGGACAATGAGAGAGCGTCTGGATACGTGGACAGGTTTCAAAACACTAAAAGTCAGACACACGATGCACAGGAAGTCTGTGTTTGCACTTGAAAGAGGAACTAGGTATTAAATGTACTTGCAAGTCATTGCAGAAGAAGGAAAAGCGATCGCACAACACCCACGCTAAAGGCGCCGGGCAGAACCTGAGCCGGCTTTTTGGAAAAGTCGCTTGGATCTGCAGGAACAATAAGCGCACTCATAGACCGAAGCACCGACTCAGAGTAACGAGAACATGACTGACCACTGCTTCAAGCTTTAAGTTTCCTTTTTACATCTTAAACATTCTCACACCAGTTTTGTACAAAAAGTACAGACTAAAATCCCTTCGCTGTGATGTAAAGAGAGTCTCTGTCGGTGGCAGCTGCTCCTGCTGAGGCCGGTAAAGTTATTAGTTTGAGCAGGTGATTACTTTTTCACCAGCAGCTTTGGAGAGCTTCTCCATGATATAAATAAATTCATAATGTCCAAACTTCTTTGTGTTTGCTCAGATTAGCTTTGTTTGGAAATCTTAACTATTAGTTTGATTTTTTTTTTAAAAAGGAAAAAAAAAATATATCCCAAACGCATCCATCAGGGGCAAACACTTTTTATGCCACTGTATTCTTAGGTAATGAATTCATTCATCATATTAATTTACAGGAATACATCATATTTGTGTAAATACTTACAATATTGCAGTATTGCAAGCATACATCAGAATCAAATTACCTACCATGATCTCAGTTTTAAAGGCACAGTATGCGTTTTTCAGGCACATCATGCCATTTTATAGCATAATCGAGTAGCTGTGTTACCTTCAGTTGTTATAAAAATGCTGTTTACGTCAAATATGACTTTAAAGAAATTTGACTTCCTAATTTAGAGCCTTGAAATTGGGCCTTTGTCTCTTTAAGAAACTCTTGCTCCTCCTGATACTTTGTGTTCAGGACGTCATCACAACATGGCTCCTCTATAAACCTCTTAGCAATGTTTTTACATGTGTTGTGCTGAGAAGCAGCTCATATAACGAGATCAGCAGATGTGCAGTTCATTCAGGTGTTTGCCAATTGCTGCTGGCTAGTCTGAAGGAGCTGACTGGAGGCCCTGTGAGGGGGAAGGTCGGAAGCGTGGAAACTGGAGCTCCGAGAAGGAGATACGTCTCGAAGCCGGTGCTAGGTCCACCCAAGCTTTTTGGACAGTTGAATGGTTGCCATGGAGATTAAAGGACTGGCCAAACATGCATGAAAGAATGAAGGTAACACCGCAGGTTTTCAAAAATGTCAATTCTATACAACACTGCCCCTTTTACGAATTTAAAGGAGACAAGGAGACAGATAGAGAGATTTTTTTTCAAGTCTTTAATCAGCAGGGACAAAGCAGAAGCAGGTTCTAGATAACAAGTGCATGGATGCTTCTTTATCACATCGATTTTATCTGGACAGGGCACCACAGCAACACACATTCAGCAGCACCGGTCCCGTAATGACTCATTCCTTGGCCTCGGGTTTTCGTTTGGAGGTCAGCGCACAGACACGTGCAGAAACAGGAAGCAGAATGTCCATGTTGGGGTTGTTGTTGTTGTTGTACAGTGAACTTACAAACAGCGCTCCACTGATTGAATTATAAGAAGAAGCACACACACACGCACACACATGTGTAAGCTCTCATTTCCAGGCAGCCTTCTTCAAGTTTGTTTCGTGACAACACCAGACACACACACCCCCGCACACACAAACACACGTACAAACCAGACTCGGCTCTGTAGAGACAATGGCGGCTCCAGTGTTATCACGTCCGTCGCTTTGTCTCTGCTCTGGATCTGCTCACCGTATCTGTGTGTGTGGGAGACCTGGAGCAGAAAGGAGGGGTCAGGGGCCGCTGCGACGGCTCACTCAGCTTCATTAAAGTACCACACAGGCATTCTTTATCTGTGTGACACCCACTAAGACTACTTCCCCTTCCTCACAGGGTGTCCACGTTCCTCCAACACACACACACACACGCACACACGTCTTTTAACTCTCAGGATGTCATTGTTAGCCAAACTAACATCTGAAAAGTCGTCCTTGATGGGTCTCTTGCAATCAATGGTCAAAAGGCAGGGAACACACTCGACTGGTCTCCAGTCTATCACATGTAACACTGAGACGCACAGGACCAGCAACCAGCAACACACACTCATACCCAAGGACAATTTAGAGTACGTACTCAATTAAGAGTCAAGTTTTTGGACTGGGGGAAGAAGCCAGAGTATCCAGAGAAAACCCGCCCAGGCGTGGGGAGAAATTGCAAACACCATGTGGGAAGACACCATGCCGGGATTCAAACCCATGACCTTCTTGTTGCAAGACAGTAGGCTCAACCGCATTTCTTGAGGGCCAGAGTCCTGCGATTTTTAGATGTGTTCCTTGTCCTACACACTTGAATTTATTGGTGAAACTGCCTCATTAGCGTGCAGTCAACCTCTACAGAGCTCTGCTAATGAGCGCATATTAGAGCCAGGTGTGTTGAAGCAGAGAGACATCTAAAAGGTGCAGGACAACCGGACCTTGAAGAATGCAGTTTGAGACCCCAGCAGCAAGGCAACGTCACCACTGTGCATCACATCTGTGTGTCTTTGAAAGAGAAATGGGTTTAAATACACCCAAAGATTAAAAAAATAACATTATTTTAAGTGTTAAACAACAGTTGTTGATAGATATAGATAAGGTATGTGTTTTATGATTGGGCGAAAGGTTAGAACATCCTTCTCTCTAGAAACCCTTTGGTTTAAAATAATTTCTAAGAGTGTTAGAATTAAGTGTTACAAATTTGGACTTCTGTAAATTATATAATAAACACTGATAAGGGTAAGTACATGTAAATTGAACATTACGTCTTCATTGTGTAAAATTCTCCGTCTCTTTTCTGTCCTGATGGAATCTCTCCTCCTGCTTATTATTCATTGATCAGATTCTCAGGAAACCGATCCTGATGTGAGAACAAGTCCTGCATTTCGATGCTCATGTTGCTCCACAGTTCAGAAAGTTGATCTGATTGAGCAAAACCAATGTGATTTTTGAATTCAGCTCATCAAAATAACCCTAAAGCAGTTGAAAAATCCCAGACAAGTTTTTTGGCCGTTGACCAGTTATTAAGAATGAATACAGCTCAGTCAGGTTTCTGTGGATCGGACTTCTCTGGATATTAGATGCACGGCTTCTTTTAAGGTTCTGTGTGTCTCTGGTCAGTCCAACATTCTCTTGTCCAGCTGACTCTGCATCCACCAGGACACAGAAGACAGAGTCAATGTCTGAGAGTAAAGTGGTGTAAAATAAAAAAAAGTGGATCAGACAGTAACAGTTAACCCGACCAAAACTGCTTTATGTATCTTGTTGTTACTATCCAGCAGGTTCACTCAGAAAAGTCATTTCCTTTTTGAATAATTAAGGGTTTTACTTTAAACTGCCCCAAAAACAAACATGACAACCGTTTAAAGGTTAGCGAAGTAGCGCTTTCACAAACCTGTGACAGACTGTTGTTTGACAGGCAACAGGTAGCGACACCAACAACAAGCCTCAGCGTGTTTTGGTAACAGAGGCGTGTCGACCCGTCACTCAGTGTTGTTATGAAACAGAATCGGATGTTTAGAAAGTGAACAATGATCCTCCTGAGTTACATAACCCTATTAGCAGGCCACCCTGGAAACGCCTGAGAAAAGTTTTTACTGCATCGAGGGTTGATCAACAGGTCCAAAAAGACAACTTGAGTACCTGCAGTTACGAATATTTTCCATGAGACGTTTAGAGGCTGCATCCCGTTTGAAACTATGTTTTCAGGCAAACTGGTGAATAACTAATAACTGACATGGAAGAGCAGAAGAGGGAAATGTCAAAGTGTTTAGCTGCCGAACGGAGCGAACAGAGAATTTCTGCGGTCTTGCACTTTAACATTCCGAGGCGAGTGAAAACAGGAAGCGCCACACTGACGGGCGTCCTTAGAGAGCAGCTCCGCAAACAAACAGAAGCACATGAGTCCGAGCCTGAAGAAAACAGGAAACGCTGGTGGGGAGGACGCGGATGGAGACAGTTTCACAATGATGGGGGCCCCATCGTTGTGCCTCGGTGTTGTTAGTAGTTCCATTCATTTCTGTTAGGATATTTTTACTCTGCACAGCTACAGCAACCAGGACTGCAGCAATAAAAAAATGTTGCTGCACAAAAACGTATTAAGTTATCGCGATAAATGATAATATTGGTGTTTCAAAACCATTTTCAAGTAATGTACTGGTAATGGTATAATAACGCAGGAACGCATTCTGAAAGATTAATGAACTTTCAATTAAAATGGGCATTTAACCCTGGAACTGGAAGACATTTTGAATATCCAAAATAAATACAAAAAACAACATAAACAATAGATAAAATGAATAATGAAGTCTAATTAACAAAATTGTCTTTAAAAACAGGGACTAGTTGAGGCCAATAAACCACCCTGAAGAATTTTATCATCCAGGTTTTGGTAGAAAGAGAGAGAAAAGAGAAAAATTATAAATCATGCAAAAGTAAATTATTGAGTTTGCTTTAATTTATCATGCAATTAATTGATTCATTGGTTAACTGTTAAACTAAAAACATTTGGATGATATACAAGCTTCATTTAAAAAAAAAAAAGTCTGTTGAGCAGTTAAAACTAAAATAAAAGAGAGAACATTTTGGCAAAAGGTTTGGAGACTTTTGCACACTGTCATGTGGATGCAGAGTGAAGGAAATGAAGTGGTGAAAGGGGAAAATTGGAGCATTCTGCAGCACAAACAATGTTCAACAGCAGGGTGAGGTCATAGTATTAGTCTCTAGGCTTCCTGAAAAACATTCAGGAAGACATAAACACAGGAACACTGTTGTTGAAGGGCTTGTCTCTCAAATCCCAAGAGCGCCAAAACATCCTCCCTGTAAGCTCCGACATACTGACAGGACTGCATTGGTGTTTTTATGACTTCCTGTTTGTGTGTTTGGAATGAGCAAAACTCCTCTCAAACAGAAGGTTGAAGTCTCATTAAACCCAACTGGTCCTGGTAAATATACTCCTGATCTACCGCTCACTATGTAATCGCCCCTTAATTTCTACTGAAACACCAAGATGTTTAAGAAAGATGGGCAGTGTGTCGTCCACCAAACCCACTTGCGAAGGATTTTCTTGCTGTAAAAGCCATGAGAACAAACATTCGGCTCCTTAAAAAGGCATTGATCTGTTCTCCTTGAAAACCCCCAACGAGGAAAGCAGTTCAGAAGTGCATGTTCAGGCACGACCCGTTTTACTCGGCTGCAGCTGTTTCGGTCCTGCATGCCAACAGAGACATGCAGCCACCCATGTTTGGGGTCTGGAGCCCCCCATGCGAGGAGGGCTGAAGAATTAAAGGAATGTGGTAAAGCGCTGGGAAAGGAAAGAGGCCCAGAAGCATCATGGGTAATGACACCCCTCTTCCAGGGGCCGGAGATGATGGGATATCAAGCAGGATGAGGGTAATTATGTGGTTGTTTGTTGGAGATTTGCTGGCTGTTGTGTGAAGCGTGGAGGCCCCCCCTGTGTAATTAAGCCACTATTGCAGTTATTACTATCGGCATCTGGTTGCTGGCATAAACCACAAGGAGCAAACTTCTAGGAACTCTGGGTAGAGATAAAAGCTACTGCGTGTGTGGATGAATTCATACAGAAATCTGCCTTGCAGATAACAACCAATGTTTAGACTTTAGACTTATCAGTCATTGTCAAGTTACAATCAATATATCAAGTTATCAATAATATATAAAAAAATAAATACAACAATTTTTTTCTTTTTTTCTCGTCTTGAAATGTTAAATGCACATTCAATTATGGAATCATGTAAATATGTTCTTTAATAAAACACTGTGAAAGTGTGTGTCTGTTCATCAATGTCAATATAAAAATGATCAGGATCATTTCTATCAAATAAAAACATTGTGCTCTTTATTCAGAAATCCCCCAAAACAATTAAATAATCATATCAAAAGTTAGAAACTCTGTCTTTAGTCATTCATTTGATCACCAAATATGCTAGTGTGTGTGAGAAAATGTGACAAGTATTAACTTAAAATACTTTGTAGAACGGCATTTTCTGAAGTTCGGTCCATTTACTTGTATTAGCTTACTGGCACATAGGCCACATTCAATATGGCGGACGCTGTGACGTATCGCAGCAACGGGACGACCCGCTCAATGAGGCGTCTACGTATTCATGTCAGGTTGGAGCAACAAGCCCTGCCTACTTGGGAGAGGTTACATGTGCAGCGTTTTGGGAAATTTTGGTTGGTGATTTTACAGAACTATGAATTCAACATGTTGGAATAAAACATAACTTTTTCTGAACTGTGTGATGCTGTGAGACCTCTGGTGGAGTCAACTGGACATTGTCTGGAAAAAAAAAAAAAAGCAAAAACACTCCATCATCCTCCGTCCTACCACTTCCTGTCGTCTTCTTTGATGTTTTCTTTCTGGTAGTAACACCCGGCTGTTGACCACGTGACTCGTGTGATGTCAAAAAAGTGTTTTCATAGAGGTTTCGCGAAATACATCCATTTCCATAAGGCTGAAAAACCACCGCGTCCTAGCGCAAAAAAAAACTGTTTATTGAAAAACGGCAGCTGTTTTCAAAATTGGTGTGTTCCATTAAGCAAATTTATTTTCGGAAGCTAACAAAAAGACAAAACCTTATTTATTTATTTGGTAACTTCTGTCTAAATTCTGGTTCCTGGAAGTTATCCCGAGTGTCTACTTGTCTACTAATTTATGTTTTAACTACTCTTTGCTCCGCAAACAGAGGCTATCCAAATATCTCTCTAGTGTGCTTGACATGGATCTGCGGAGTATTTCTAGTACTCTCCAAATGTTAGGAAAAGGTTAAGGATTTGCTCTGTACACCAAAACAAGAACTGTCTGCACTGGGTTTAACCCCGGCAGCCCCGGTGTAGGGCAGCTATGGACCACCCAGGCTGTCACTCGGTCGCACAGAAACACACAGTGGCCCAGTATTGTTCTGACGTCTGGAGTCAGTCCATGAGAACAAGACAGTCAGAACAAGGGACGACCTTTGACCGACTGAGCGGAGGGGAAGAAATGAACTTCAAGGAATTCAGTCGACACAAAGCGACTCCTAAAAGCGAGCAATGAGCGTGCTCTTAAAGAGAGCGGTTAATTAGCTTCAGCAAAGCCAACGGCTGGTTTCCGTTTAGCTGTTCCGACGCCGGGATCGGTCGGAACAGCTAACCTAAAGGTTAGCCGTTCCAAAAGCCAACCTTTGGAACAACGCGGTGAAGGAAATCCTGTTATAAACCACCGAATGTCCTCTAACACCCACTTTTATGAGCTGGCAGTTTAATCATAAACCTTTTTATTAGCGCCTTCCAAACAAAACGGAACTCTGTTGTTGGAATTCATTCATGGTTTTGAATTTCCGTGTGGCTGCACAAAAGCTCGTGTAATCTTTAACATGAAGAGCCAAACGAGTTTCGTTATTGAACCAGACAACTGAGCGAAGTACTGGCTTCTGTATAAAACATATTTATTTGGCGAACAAATATTAATGTATATTGATTAATGAATGTATGTATTTGACAACATTCATTGGGAGGTTTGATTTCTGTTCTTAAACGTAGACGTTACAAAGATCAGAACAATGACATATCTGCCATATGTCAGTGGGTCCCTCTCTTACTGCCACTCCTGACCCGTTTGTTGCCGGGGCTCCCTCATACTGCATCTGAGGAGCTGAGCTCAGCTCTCATTGATCTAAAGGCTGGACAAATATTGTATCATTTTGTTGGCAATTAGGCCCTTCATGACACCAGGCCCGGGTGGAGCCATTTCCACAGAGAGCTGTGCAAAGAGTTGTGTGATTGGTCAGAAGTTTGTCGCCGTTTTTTTTTATGCTGAAATTTTCTTGGACAGAAACGTCGACATCTCTCCTGAACTGGTCCACTATGCAGTTCTTATGGCTGCAGAAGACATGTATGCCTTTGAGGAGTGTTTGTCTGACACAGTGAGGAATTTGTACGATTCTTCACTAAATAACTACCAGGACTTCAACAGTTAGTTGAAGTTCTGATTAATTACAGAGCTGCAAAGCAATGAATTGCAATCATCAATTCAATAACGGCGTGTAAACGCAAAGGACTGCTTGGATGTCGTATTTCATGGGCTATATTTCCTGTGCCAAAGCTTAGCATAGTGAAGGAACAGTGAGTTAATAGTAATTTAATACCGTCATCACGATATTCAACAATAATATACTAGTGTCATAAAATGCGTCGTAGCTTCTCCATGATGCAGACATCTTTGTCTTCTCCATCTAACAGATGAGCAGCAGTAATGCATTCTGAGAGCATAGAGTTACTGCTTGAAATACATTTTAACCTCTGATGTATGTCACTGCTCAGCCAGCTGTTTGATTCAGAAGAAAATGTCCTTCATCTAACCAGGTCACCTATTTTTATTTATGTTTTTCTCTACAGTCTCGCTCTGATGCTTTTGCCTCCTTTTTATAGCGTCCTCCATGTTTATTGACATGGTAAGGATGTACACTAAAGTAAAATACAAAGGGAGTTTAAATAATCCCCAAAAAGCTCACTGGACTGACTTCAGCCCGTTTCCATAACAACCACTTTACAATATCTAAATGCCTATCAGTTGATTGTAAGGCATACCAGAGAAAGGTTAAAAGAATTTGCTAAACACTCCTGAGACTCTGAATTGGTCAGATGAGAATAAAATGATCTTTTTGACAACGAACATTCCTGATGGGCCTGGAACGAATGAACAGGTGAAGTAGACATGTCTTGACACAAAATCAACTTTCTCCGATGGCGATTTCAGATTTAAAAAATGAGATTTAAAAAGAAACCCTATTGAGGAGTCGAACATGAGAGGACACAGAACTCAGGAGAACCGTCTCTGTTGCAGAGGGACTATTGCAGCTGACAAAAGAAAAATAAAGTATGCCTTTATTTCTTATTTTCAATGTAGAGCCTTTAAGACCTCAAAATAAAATCTGAATATTTTTCTAGAAAACTCTGGTGCTGAGCCTCCAGTTTAAGTTGTGATACTTCCCATATAGTCAATTTCTACATATTTATAGATTCTCAGTCATCCAGGACATGAACAAACAAAACAACAACAAAAATTAAAGTTTAAAGCAACTTAAGTTCTAATTTAAATAACATATAACTTGTATTGAGAACCACTGCAATAAATCAATATTTATGAGGCATCTTATTAAGTAGAGTAACTCATTAAAACTTGTCTTTTGTCAGAGCCTTAAATCTTTGTAAAGGTGTAGCAGAGATTAGATCAGTGACACTGAACCAAACTCGTATCTGCATATCGGTATTTGGATCTTAGTTTGACTTCTACAGGTGTCAACAGGTTGTTCACTGAGAAAAACACATTTGATATGCATTGCTACATACTAGTCAATTTTGGTGATGCAGCTTGAACACAATAAAAACCATTTTTAAACCACATTTTACGTTACATTTGACAGGAGCTTTGCCGCCCCCTGCCCCAAAATTACTCTTAAAAAAATTCCCTGTTTATGGTCTCTCCCAAAAATGAGATGGGATTTGCGCCCTTGGTTCAACACCCTGCTACTTCCTCAGCATGCCAATGATCTGCGGAGGCCTGCTGATGAGCCAGTATTTGATTTGGTTGTGTTGAACCAGGAAGAAAACTAGAACATTCAGGAGGCCGGCTCTTACAAATAACATTACATCTCCAGAGATTACAATAATTCTGGAGAAAATATTCCAATTCTCTGCAAAGAATGATCAAAGATCCCTTTTCTCTGTATTCCAGTTTTGTCAAAGGTTACTAGAGTAGTGCATAGTGCATGGGCGCCAACATTGCCTAGTAGAAGAAGGGAATTAAAACAAACAAACAAAAAATCCCCCAAACAACATGAGATTCCTTCTTTCATTGTAAAGGTTAGTCCAAAAACAGATGCTATTATTCATTCCTATGTTATTTTCACATGTTTTTCAAGGTCTTAAATTGAAATTTTGGTGACCTTCAACAAATTCCCTTCTTGTCACTTTCATTAGTTAAAGTCTCTCCCAGCGAATGTATGCCATGGATTTAAATCCACGGCCAGATTTTCCTTCAGCTCTTCAGCAGCTGTGACAGTGACACACTGTGACAGTGAGCAGACGGCCGCAAGACGCTAAGAGTCGCCGGCGTTCGGAGCCAACTGCCTGAGATGCAGCGATTATCACCGTCACCGCCCCGCAACCTGCACCGCCAACTGTCACCGCACTCGTCCACCTCCCATATGATGGAGCGACAGCAGGACACACGGAAAATATGTTCCGCGAGCATTCCAGGAGGGACATTGGAAATATTTACCGAGCTCTTGTCACCTTCATATTAAACATTTAAAATGAAAAACGTCTGTATGCAACTACCTCTAGTCTATCAATAGCTGTGCTTCCAGTACAAATGGCCCCAAATCTTGGCCTATATTCTGCTAAGGTCAGAATTTCACAATTGTAGTGTTTCTATTAAATAAGAAATTAAATTAAATTCACATGTGAAGAACCTTGTTCACTCAATAAGTGATTAAAACCCATGGCAGCCACGTATGTAAACAGATATATTCGTAATTCAGCAATGGCGTCTATCAGCCATCAGAGGAGAGGTATGGGAGCGGCTACGTATGCGGCGTTTTGGGGACATTGAAGTCGGTGATTTTACAGAAGAGTTGTGGATTCAACATGTTGGAATGAAACAACTTTTTATGAACTGTGTTTTGCTGTGAGAGTTCTGGTGGAATCAGCTCGATATTGTCTGAAAAAGCAAAAACAAATCATCATCCTCCTGCCACTTGCTGTCGCCCTATTCAGTGTTTTTGGCAGTGATGACGTCTGGCTGCTGATCACGTGACTGCTATGTTGTATAAAAAAAAATTTTTTTAAACTGTTTACATTGCAATTTTCGATACGGCTGAAAAACCACCTCATCCCAGCACAAAAACTTTTTATTGAAAAAACGTCTTTTTTTTTTTAGAAATCAGCTTGTCACTTGTTTTTTTGTTTGTGTTCTTTTAATTGCTCCACATACTGATGATGTCATTCATACCACCATCTTTGCTCGTACACGCCCACACACACACACACACACACACACACCCACGCACGCACGTATGGTTAATAATACTCATTCTTTAAAACACAATATATTATGTACCACACCAGGCATTTTCTACTTTGATATTAAATACATTTCTATTAAATAAAAAAAAGAAGAAATTGGCTTGTTTCCATTAAGCAAATACATTTTTGTACTTTCAATTTGCTCAATTTTAAGGCTAACGGAAACGCAGCTAGAGACATCACAGGAGCTAATCAGAGCTGGTCTTGTCAGTGCATCCCACCCGCCTCAGTCCCCATTCTCTGACCTTCTCGACCTTCCTTATTTCCACCCGCCCAACCCCCCCACTATCCGTCTATCTGTAGCCTTGGTCGACATTTCCTGGCTTCTACAATCCAATCAGCCCTGCAGAGGGCCAGGTGCCAATGGGTCTCGTGCCTGGCTGCACAGCCTTAGTTGCACTAATGCCGCTTAAGCACAAAGCTCTTGGGATGCGGAAGGCTCAGTGCTGACAGTATCTTCCACTGAAGATCAGACGTCACCGTCACACAGACAGATGCCTACAAGGCAGCAGAAGACTAATACGTCAGGATGGATTGGAGAAGTGTTGCAGGGGTATATGTCCAATGACAAGTTTTTATAAGTTTAAGAGTTTAGATGGAGATTTCACATCTAATCGTTTATTTCTATTTGGAAAATCCAGCGGTTACTTTAAATAAAAAAAATTAAAGAGTGCTGCCTATTTTGAAACCAACAGTGACCAGTAAGTGGAGTTGGATAGAGTAAATGATGCGGGTCTCAGAGTGCTTGGTGTTGGCCCGTTTGACTCATGGGCCAACTGCGACTCTGTGTACTTCTCCATGATGCTGTTTACCAGTAATTGTTAGGAGTCATGTAGTTTGTATGGTAATCTCAGCAGACACATTTTCACCAGGTGTTTGCTAAATGCTGCTGGAACTAGTCTGGTGGAGCTGTGTGAGGCAGACATTGAGGCATCCCAGAGATTCAAGGATTTACCAAACATGCAAGAATGAGTCAAAGCAACACCAAGGCTACGCTTTTGATGAAGGAACGACACATGACAAATCCCCAAAAAAGAAGATTTTGCATAACACCACCCCTTTAAGATGGAGCGGTTGGGTTACAGTATTCACTTATCGCGGCAACAGCTGGAAGAAAAAGTGACCTAGCTCGTGTTTATACGAAGCAAAAGGATTGATCTGTTCATTTGGTCTTTTACATTTTTGCCTTCCAAAAACAGCCCATCGCTAACTTGACTGGCTGTTATCATCTCATGAGTTTTATGTGAACCACCTGTTGCGCAACGTCCATCGAAAATACTGAGTTTGTAGTGTATTATGTGAACAATTCACTTCCTGCCTTCGTGGCGCCTGAGTATGACTTAGCCAAAACAAAAACCTTCCTTCCCATTTCCCATCCTTTCTGTTCAGGAAGCCTGGCGACAGCGTCTTGGGGCTACAACCTGTTTAGCTAATAAGTCCTCCACTACATCAAAGGCAAGAACAACACCTGGTTTATGCTGAAGTTTGCTCGACCCATCCCTTCTCGACTCTTTAGTTTACAGCACAGGAGCCTTTTTAATCTGCTTTAATACTTCCAACCTTTTAAGTTGGCGCTCCAATCTCTTTTTTTGAAACAGCAGCGTTTCACTTTGTGAATTGCTACTCACTTTAACATATTGCTGAAGTTTTTTTTGTTGTTTTTTTTTTTTTTTTGCAATATTCTAATTTCTGG
Source organism: Xiphophorus hellerii (assembly GCF_003331165.1). Classification (NCBI taxonomy): domain Eukaryota; kingdom Metazoa; phylum Chordata; class Actinopteri; order Cyprinodontiformes; family Poeciliidae; genus Xiphophorus; species Xiphophorus hellerii. Next base: position 28,430,121 of record NC_045673.1, on the reverse strand, counting down.
TATGTACTGGTATTTGTAGGAACTACAAAAACTTTAAAACACAAACATACTGTAGCTGTACCACTTTGTATTATATATTAGACTAAATGCAGACACTAGTGAGAAGACCAAAGTAACATGGAAAACAGATATTTTGGTGGCCACGCGAATTAGTGAATAGCAGAGGGAGAAAATAGCTGCCTTAAAACTCAGAAATGAAGAACTGAAATCCAGTCCAGGGATTCCCCTCCTTTAGACACGGTATCGATGGATACCCGAGCGGATGGAAACCTTTTTCTCTATCAGTTGCTGATTGATCTCTGGTCTAGGGATTTCTTTCATGTGGAGAACAAAGGGCTCCTGTTGGGTTACACAGGTCACGATTGATGATGCGTAAAATGGAGGAAAACAGGAGTAGACAGATAGTTGGCTTCACGTGGGAAGTTTTGCTTTTCCCTAATGCTACAAAAATGTTGACATCTGAAAAAGCTGATGAACAGAGACAGAAAAAAACTGAAGATGGATGTTCTTATAAAAAAGGCCTCATGTGTGGAAGAGGATTAGGATTTTCTCAGAATTCTCACTTTTGATCTCAGAGGGTTAAAGTCAGAATTCTGAGAAGAAAAAAAAAATCAGATTTCTGTGATTTAAGTCAGAATTTTTTTTTTCAGTGGCCCTAATCCTGTTCCATACTCGCATCATGAGTTTAAAAAACCCCCATAATATATCTTTCCAGGAAGCTCATTGCACAGTGTGGACTGACCCAGACTCTGCTCTTGTCTCTTGTCTGTCACCTTATCGTTCGTCTCCCTTCCCTCCTTTTCCGCTGTCTGGGGAACAGGCATGCTGACAGATGAGGCTCGAACATTTGGAAGTAGCAGCAGGGAAAGTGAAAGGAGTGCAAGGAAGATGTGAAGATGTAAACCTCAAGAGAAGAAAGGCAATAACGGAAAGAATCATTGCAAAACAGAAAATGTTTTTTGTGACGTTGCGGACTAAGAACGATGTTCAGACTGTTGATAACCGCCTTTGACACATTGCAGATTAAAGTCTAATGCAATCAAAGATCCTCGCTTTAAAGGCTGCACATTTCTAAAAACAAGAAAACGCAAGATATTTTTAAATCTTAATGCATTAGTGTACTGATTTACTAAAAGATTTAAGAACTTACTCTGGAAGAAGTTTTTAAAAGTCAAACAAAAAGCCTATCAGCAGAGTGAGAGCTAGCAGGTGTCTCGGAGATTCTCTTAATTCCACTTTAAGAGGATGATGGGATAAAAGACGGTGAAAGAGATGAAGGGTCAGAGAGTGGACGTCAGGAAGACGCTGCTGTAGTAGGAAGTGGGCTTCACTAAGGGCGACTTGTTGGAGCTGACCCAGACACCGAAAATGCTAAACAAAGACTGAAAGTTCTTGAATGGTGATGATGCATTTTTACTTGACCCACATAAATAGAGGTAGGAGTACAAAGCAAAGTTATTAAAGGCGCAGCCACCAAACTACAGTCAGAGATGTGATTTATCAATAAAAAAATGTTTGCCGAGATGTCATGGCTGAAGATATCTCAACCAACATTGTCCACAAAATGGCCACTCCCCATCTGCCCGACCTTCAGATGGAACTTCTCACAATGGATGGTTTTACTGGCCCCTGAATAAATGTGAGAGTTTAAATACCTGAACTCACTGGTCTGAGAGACGATAGATTCAACAGTCCAGATTGACAGCTTTGGTGAATCAAGTCCTTTGAGTAGTCCATACTATTTCCCTACATCTTCTACACACTGATATTGCTTGTCTTTCTTTACATCTTAAAGACCAACAACACGCTTGATCAAACTGCAACATACCCAAGGTTTTAGAGGTAATGTCCGTCTGATTGGTGGGGTTCCTCTACATCACTTGTTCCCAAACCTGGTCCACAAGTCAAGTGCCCCAGTCCGGCATGTTTTAGGCGTCTCCTTGCTTCCAAACATCCAACTTAAATGGAAGGGAGATTAACAGGCTTCTGTGGCATTTGGTGGCTGCAGAGGAGGTCAAGCAATAATTTGAACCAGGTGTGTTGGAGCAGAGACACATTTGAATCATGTAGGGCAGGACTACTTGAGGGCCGCTGTTCTACATGATGAAACTACCAAAGAAATCAAGAACAACAAAAGGAGCAACCAATGCCTGAAAATGCCACAAGATACAATGGTTCTGCAAAGTCGCAGAAAGTTTTGTGTCAGTAGTGACCTGCACACTGGAGAGTCCAATGCACCAAATATGTCTTGATCTAAATCAAGCAAAGCAAACAACTGTTGACAGTGAGTGGAAAAATATCACAGGCAGCATCTGATGCCCTGCCAATATGATTTAGTCTTGTCCTCATTGGGCTTTGGTTGAGACGCTGTCCATCTCATTCACTTCCACTCTGCGGTGAACATCACATATGAGACAAGTGTGACTGAAGTCAGATCTTTACATCTTCTTCGGCACACAGCCGTACTTGAAGAAAGCGACTGGCTTACAGGTACGTTTGAGGAGTCTGCTGTGTGAGAAGGCACAGCCTGTTACAACAAGCCATGTGTGATGTCCTGGCATCCTACTAGACCGGTTGTGACAACAGGCTTACGGGGAAAACTATTAACTAGAAGCTCCTGAGGTTTGAAGCCAAACACATGACTGTACGCACACATGGAGACCCAGTGAGAGACGGAGCCAATGACTCAGTGACTCATTTCTTAGAGGGAGTCGCGTTCTCTCTGGATAAGCCGGGGATCTTGTCAAGGCACCCGGCTGGAGTGTGAGAGCGTTTACACCGGACATCAAGCAAGAAACCAACTGAGACTATGAAGTAGTTTAGAAACTCAGCCAGGCTGGAAGTGTGGGCTTTAATGTTGTTGAAGACAAACAGCAATTTCTCTATGAACCCTGAGTTTAAGCTGATAAGAATGTTTACCTGACTCTGTAAGCCTCTTAGTCAAACCATCTTAAAGAAAGTATTCCCAGATCTGTGAATCACTCGTTCTATGTGATTCTTCTCATCCTCCATTCAGTATGTACAGTATTGGCCTCACTGGCACGAACCCCTGGTAAATGTGAGGACTCTTTCTATAAAGAAGGGAAATTATCCCAGAGAAAGTAAACAATAAATTCTTAATCAAATTAACAGTGGAATATTACTGGCACTCCTGCTTTCAATGCTTTACATACGTCCTTCTACCAATAAGACAACTCTTATCCTCTCTTTAATATTATACAATGCTAAACTAAATTTTATGTTCTTAAATATTCTCTATTCTTTTCAGCTCACACCACAGGCATTCTACTGAGTGTACTGTAAGTCTGTGGATTGAGTCGGCCATGGACGAAGTTGATTTTGTGTCTGGTGAACCATTTCTGAGTTGATTAAGCCACATGTTTTACACCATTGCCCAGTTGAGCAACCCAGTGGCTGAATTTCATCAGACTTTTGTTTACATTTTGAGAAAGGGTTCACAAAGCTCTGCACTCTCTAAACTTTGGATGAAAAACTTGCTCACTGAATCTCACATCATCCACCAGATTTCAAAATGGGTAGGAGAAGATGCAGTTTTCATAAACATAAGACATTTTTAATGCACCTTTACCAAGGGTGCTACTAAATGTGGTGGGCACTATAAACATATAGATATATTTTAGGGAAATGACAAATGTTTCAGCTAGACTTTTGGCAAACGTTTTCATTAACAGAAAACAGCTGACGGTATTATTGAACGTTATGGGAAATTTTCTTGAGTTGGGAGTTCAAACACAACATTGTTTTTAATCAGCATGCTTGTTGACATTTAATGAGATTTTAATATTTTTTTTCTCTTCCTTTCTAATTTTGATAATAATGCACAGTTTTTTTTGTGGAAAAAAACTCAATCATTTATTATTCATCTATTTCAAAATTATGTTAGCGGGAGGGAAAACCTAAAATAATGCTACATTAAAAAGAACAGTTATCATGTCGACAGGTCCAACATAATAATAACCTGTTTAGTAATAGATGGCTCACATATTCAGAATTTGGTGAAATATTACAGTCTGGTGTCATAGAAGCTGCTGAGTCTTTATTTGCCATAAGATAACAAGCTAGCTAGGCTTCTTCTGGTACCGGTGTTCTGTTGGAGGGCTTGTAGTGATTTTCACAACAGTCTTTTTTAAAAATGTTTTTGTTATTTTGACTTTTGAAACTTTGAGATTCATGAAAATATTCTAGTACAGAGACACTATCAGACACCAAAGTTTTGATAAATGTTTGGATGCAGTTTGAAAACCAAATAAATTTATGTCAGACGTTGATATGCTAAATATTAACTCACAAAAGGAAGGATAGCAGCCAGGAAGGATGGGTGACCCTTGACTGACATGGGCCACTAACAGTCCAGGATGTCAGGAAGTCCATTGCTTCCTCAACTAAAGAACAGAGATGACCTGCCAAGATGTTCGGCCCCTTATTCCACTGAAAAAGGAACCGGATGTAAGATCCGTAAGCAAAGTCCCATAGGAAGCAGAGAACTGTCAGTGGCACTGTGTGTGTGGGGGCGTGCGCGCGTGTGTGTGTGGTGTCTACACTTTTTTCAGCTTTTCAGCATATGGACAACAGATCAGCTCTTATGGGTCAATGCAAGTCAGCAAACAGGCTTTTGCAACGCTGACCATCACACTTTCAGAGTCCTGGAAAATTTCATAATGCTTCCTGTTTGTACTAATCCCTTTAAATAACTTGTCGTGCCTTGTTAATACATTTATTGAACCTCCAGTCCTGAGAACGAAAAATAGTTCATGGTTACACTCATTATTGTGATCCTAAGACCAGGAAAAAGTTCTAGAAGATTTTGCTGCTAGATTGCAATGAGGTCCTACATAGAGCTTCCAAATGCAAAAAAAAAGAAGGAAGAAGGGTAATTCATTCAATACAATATTTAAATTCAGACATGGTTATTCATCAGCTGATCAAATTAACATTAAAACAGAACCGAAAGAGTCAATGATTTTGGTTTACTAAAAATAAACAATATTTAGACATACTTGATATGTTTCCAACAGACTCCATGTGGTTAATGTGACTTAGTGAAATACATCTTCAGTTCAGAATTGGCATTCATTCCAATCCAATCCATATTTCAATGTTTCCAATGAGATTTTTAGATCAGAACGTGCAGGAAGGTCAAAAACTAGGAGGTTATTCTCCTGGAAAGAGTTTTTTTCCCAGACAGGAGTTGTAAACTACATCCTTCTCAGATGCCTATGCTCTATAGACTTCATATTTCACGTTTCTATAATAGTTAGCATGGAGTTGTCCATGTACCACAAACAGACAGAAGGAACATTTTTTTTCCCCAAACCATTCATGTTTCCAGGGATTTTGATAAGGAATCGAGCCTCTTTTCCTCGCCAGTCCATATAAGTATATGTAACTTTGAATAACTATTATTATTATTATTATTATTGCACTTTATGGGATTGCACTTTTACTTGTACTTTTGAGATTTTATTCACTACGTCTATGTCAGATGTTGCGTAATTGTTTGTTGTTACCATATCAACAACAAACATGAATGATAAGAGGATGATGGGATAAATCGATTTATGAATTGATTTACGGATTGATACACCAAGGAAACGGGACAATATGGGTTAAAAATTTGTCAACACTAGGATAACAAAATAAGTAAAGTAGAAATTTAAAAAAGTAATTTGCTCTGGATATGGCATTTCCCCCCTCATTACATACAGTACGTGTATTCAAATTAAAAATCTGGATTTTGCTCTGTTATGTTTTTCTAATGGGGGAGCCTAGAAATATGGAGGGGTTGTCTTTATACTTCACCAGACTCTGCTGCACAGCATGGAGGATTGCTTGAAGAAAAAACTTTTCAGGTCAGATGAGAAAAGGTTGAACATGTGGTCAGAGGCCTTGGGTACATGCATGTCTGTTTCCTGTGAACAGGAGAGAGGAACAGGAAGGATTAAACAAAAACGGAGAGACAAAAAAAAAAAAAAACAGCCCAGAGATCAAACGAAAACAAACATGTTATGCAGTTGGACGGATGTCCCTTTCAGTCTACGCGTTGAGGGAGTCGATCTTTCTTCCCCTTTTTCACTCATGCCGATCCACTCCGCCTCCCCGTCCACCGGAGATAAGCTTTCAATGGACTAAGCCCTGAAAAAACAGGCCACGAGTGTTTACACTGACACCAGTCTGCAAAAGTCTGTTGTTCTAATATGCTGCATGACGCTGCTGCTGCTGCTGCTCCGGACCATGTGCCTCATGTGCTTCTTTTGTTCTGTGACCCAGACTTGCTTTCACTGCACGTCCTGGTAAAGCAGTGTTTAGCATACGGTGAACAAATACATGCAAAGTTGCAGGGTTGAAGGTTTAACTAGGATTCAAAGTGTTATTGAAGACTAGAATTCAATCTGTCTCTGAAAAACTCACTGCACTTTCCAGCCAAACTGCACACAGAAACACATCAAACAGTATTATGTGCGCAATTTTTATAGCTATTAAATAAACAAAGAAAAAACATGCTTTGAACATGGACAAAATATTTAGTTGTAAATTTGATTGCGTCACTTTTTTTTGTCCTTTAGAGGGCGCCATTTTTGAAAATGGATGTGTGTGTCTGACCCACTTCTTAGCCCCATCCCTCGCAGAGTTAGCGGAGTTCACCATCTTGCTTTCACTTTGTACGTTTTGTAAGTTGTGTTTTGTAAGTTCCATGTCAAAAATAGAAACAATTTTGACTCGAAAAGTCGGAGTTTGCCAAAGTATCTCCATCTTGTCTCAGACTGGAAGTCGCTGCGAAGAGGACAGAGGATCACTGGGACTCCTCTACCCCCTATGGCACCATGGCACAAAGACGCTGCTAAGCCAGAGCAAACCAGATCCTCTCTGATTCCACCCATCCTCTCCATGGTCTGTTCATCTGGTTGGCGTATGGCAGGAGACTCCGCTGTAGAACAGCCAGACTCAGACATAGTTGCCTCCCATTGGCCATCAGATAGATCAATAATCTCATCACTAAGACTGTTTGAAAATACTAAGTTACATATAATTAGCAATATATTATTATTACTTGTATATTTATGTATTTATAGACACACTTGTGATTTCTGTGGGGGTTTTTCTGTGTGCTGAGATGGCCAAGCGATGACGTTTCATTGCCAGTTTCACTGTTGTGTCTTTGTGCAACGACAATAAAATAAATCTAAGTCTAAGAATTCAGATTTTTTCCTTCCTGGTTGTTGAATATGTTGTGAAATGTGTCAGTTACCATTTCTGACAGTTTATATTTCTTTAAACTCTTGCCACATTCTCTTCAGAGAATGATTGATGATGTTAGAGTCTGTGACATCACCAAATCATCATTATGCACAGTACAATTCTAGCACAGAACTCATTCGCAAATATTCTTTGTGAGTAACAGACGTGTCTGTAGTTAGCAAGCTCGAAATGGAGACAAAACCCAAGAAGTGGACGTCCTTAAGGAAAATATGCACAAATCAATTCCAAAAGATTTGTTCCATGAGGATTCCTGATTATTTGAAAAGGGACTTTCTCAGTGACCTTCTGTGGCAGGTTATTGAGAAAGTTGCAGATGAACCAACCCTGCCCCTCGTCAGAGAAACGTTTGAGAACGCCCAGAATAAGCTCTTATGCCAAATTATGGCGGAAACTGGGAAATTAGATCTGGACATCCTGTCAGGAATGTCAGAAGAGTTGAGTGAAAGAATCTTTCAGAGCATCGCCAGTGATTCTTTCCACCTCGCAAGCGAATTGCATTTGTTTGCAATCCTTTTATATCCAGAGTCGTATCCAAGGATAGTTCAAGAATTCAAGCATCACCTGGAGAATCCCATTCCTGAAGAACCCACCAACACGGATAAATTTTTATCATCTGTAAGAACAAAGCTTAAAGACGCTTTGTTTGATGCAGAAGGCTTGTATGCAGAAGAGAACTGCCTGAGTGAGGACTGTTTGAAGTCTACTTATCCTAATGGAAAAAGATTGGTGGAAAACGACAGAGAGATGGAAATGAGACATGGAACAGATGAACGGAGAAAAATGATAAATCTAACTCTTTGGAAACTGATTCGTAAGGCTAGTCACAGATCTACCACAAATTATAGACAGACGGACATTATCCCCGTCTACAAGAGGCTTTCTGGAGTTCTGTGGGAAGAACTGAAGGATCTAGATTTTATCATTTTCCCAGAGATGGACAGAAAAGTTGGCTCAGACATCTTCCAACTTCTAAGTGGAAACGAGGATGTGGTAAGAGATAGGCTTTTCCATCTCATGAAAATTAACCATCCAATTGTTGACTACAAACTTGTAGCTTGTTTCAAAAGAACCTTCACACATCCCAGAAAAGTTCATCTCCCAAAAAGCTATCTGAGAAGTGCTCTGAAAAGCACCTGTAAAGATGTCAGTTCTGTTATGTTCCGTCATAAACAAGTTCATCCAGGCCTGTCAAGCCCAACCAACTGTGAAAGCAAGGACAAAGGTGAAGCCCCTACAGATGTGATGCCTTGTGATCTTGTTTTGGAAGATCATGAATCAGTAAATCCTGAAAACCAGAACACAATTGAATCTCATGTAAGTTACGATAGAAGCAGAGGCTTTGAGGATTCCCCAAAACCTCAAAACGTAGGAGTGGAGTGTGAAAACCAAACACTCGTAGAAAGTGTAGTCTCTGGGACTGTGTGCAGAGAGTATCCTGACCTTGCTTCGTCACTAAGCAAGTGTTGTCCGATTTTTATACAAGTGCGTCCGTATAAGCCTGCTTTGGAAGATCCCGAACAAGAAACCCCTGAAAGTCAACAGAACACAAAACAAGATGCTGCAAATGTGAACCTTGGTGATCTTGCTTTGAAAGACCTTGAATCACTTAACTCTGAAGGCCAGTACAGACATGAAAACCCTATATATGTGAATGAAGGTGATCTTGTTTTGGAAGATCTTGAATTAGTCAATCCTGAAAACCAGAACACAATTGAATCTCCTGTAAGTTCTAATAGAAGCAGAGGCTTTGAGGATTCCCCAAAGCCTCAAAACGTAGGCATAACAACAGTGGAGTGTGAAAAACAAACACTCGTAGAAAATGTCGTCTCTGGGACTGTGTGCAGAGTGTATCCTGACCTTGCTTCGTCAATGAGCAAGTGTCATCCGATTTTCATACAAGTGCGTCCATATAAGCCTGCTTTGGAAGATCCCGAACAAGAAACCCCTGAAAGTCAACAGAATACAAAAGATGCTACAAATGTGAACCTTGGTGATCTTGCTTTGAAAAACCTTGAATCAGTCAACTCTGAAGGCGAGGACATATATGAAGACTCTATGTATGTGAATAAAGGTGGTCTTGTTTTGGAAGACCATGAAGGCCAGTACAGACATGAAAACCCTATATATGTGAATGAAGGTGATCTTGTTTTAGAAGATCTTGAATCAGTCAACTGTGAAAGGCCAGGACAGAAATGAAGGCACCGTATATATGGCCGTTGCTGATCTTGTTTTGGAAGATCTGGAATGATGAGAAAACATACCATCCTAATCCTCTGAAGGTTTTATGTTAGGATGATAATGTCCCTGATAGCAAGGGATGGTGTCTGAATGTTCGTTGCTAGCAGGGACCAAAATTACAAACATGAGTTCAATTGATTAATCTAAATTTTTCCTGCAAGAATTATTTGATTTTTAAAAAAAAGTATGGCTGCATAGCGGGGTCTTTCTGCATTAAGTCTGCATTTTGTCCCCTATGCATGTGTGGGTTCCCTCCAGGTGCTCTGGCTTCCCCCACTTGGTCCAAAAATCACAAAAGTTATCTTTTTTTAGGGGATCTGGAAAGATAAGGAAGTACATAATCCTAATCCTCTCAATGTTTTAAGGTGTTTCATTTCAGGACTACGTTCAAGGGACGTTGTCTGAAAGTTCCTTGTAAATCACAAAAGTGAGTTCAATTGATTACTCATAATTCCTCTTACAAGAGTAGATGGATGAAGAGCTGCACGGTGTGCATGCGTTGTTTCCGTGCTCCGGGTTGCCCCATAACCCAGGTAGCAGATGATGTTCAGTGAACAGATAATGTTCAGTGAACATTACCTCAAAGACAAATGTTAAGAGTTCACAAATGAACGTTTACCAAATGTTGATTGAACATTTGATCACTATAGAAAAACATGCTTTTTATATTTAATCCATTTCCTTTCTCTTAAACCTTTACGACTGTTATTATTTTTCACTTTATTACTATCTTATGAAGAGATTCAACATCTTTTGGAAACTGTTGATCAAAGTCAAGATAGCAGCTAAGCAATTGTAGAAATTAATTAATTAATTAATTAATTAGCTAATTAATTAACCAATTAATTAATTACAATTAATGTATCAATCATTTTTAATCACTTAATCAAATAATCGATTAACCATTAGTTATTAATCATTAGTGATTAGTAATTAATCATTAAGTGTTGTATTTCATTAATTAATGATTAACTAATTATTAGAAATTAATCATTAAAAATTAATGATTAATAGTTAAAGATTTACTATTAATCATTAATAATAAAATTAATGGATGAAAAATCATTGCTCATTAATAATGAATGATTATTTATTAACAGTGATGAATCATCAATTAACTATTACTAATTGGCAAAACTAATAGGAAAGAAGAGTCAAACCAAAAGCTAATAGGGTCAAGCTAATATCTCATATAAGTCAAGCCAAAGCTAATAAAAATAAAACTAAAAGCTAATTAAAGTCAAGATAAATCCTAATTTCAGTCAGTCTAATAAAACAGCTAAGAGGTAAACCAAAACTCTATTATTATTATTATTGACTATTAACTCTTATCAGCTGTTAGTTAATAAGTCACAAGGTAAAAGCTAACTAGCAATTAGCTTCACCACATTAACTATTGCTTAGACATTCATAGCTTTTGTTTACACTTTTGTTTACGTTTTAAGTTTGACTCTTATTAGTTGTTAGCTGGTCTCATTAGCTGTTTGGCCCTTATAAGCATTTGGCTTACTCTTGTTATCTATTAGCTTGGCCATCCTTAGCTGATAGCTCAACCATTTATTGGCTATCAAGCTATTAACTAACAGCAGTCAAGCTAAAATCTTTTAAAAGTCAACCCAAAAGCTAAAATTCGTCAAGCTAATAGTTAATGATGGTCAAGTTAAAAGCAAATAAGAATTGAGCCAAGAATTAAAAACGATCAAACTCATGGACAAGCTAATAGTTAGCAAGACTAAAACCAATGCTAGTAAGAGTCTAGCTAACAGCTCATAGTCCAGCTAAAAACTAATGGAAGTTTGTCAAGTGTTTGTATTTCTAAACAGAATTGCATAAAATATATTTTGCATCCCAATCCGGATTCCATATTGACCTTTTCGCTTTCCCATTCTGGTACTGTCCCGCCATCTTTCTTCCTTTATCAACTGTGTCCAGATGAGGATGACCAGTGGCACCTTCTTCTGGTTGGTGGGCACACTACAACACTGAAAAACAGTCTTAGCGGACATGATTAGTTAAAAGATAGGAAATCATTTTAACCTAACAAACATTAATTGACAATCACAAGTCGATTAATGGTTCACATCCCTAATTCAATCTGATCCATGATTCATGGTGTGTAATAAAATAGGCTTGAGCCAACTGCTTCACAGTTCAACTGGCCCTAATCCAGTTCTTTGGCATTGTTTGTCAAACTGGGTGGTCCATAGGCCCAAAAAGGGCCTATTTTTAATTTTTTTAAATTAGTCCACAAAATGTCACAGCATTTGTCCTCAGGCCCGTTAATGTGTTCTTTGGCAAACTGTAACTTCTTCGGTCCATGTTGTTTTCAACATTGGGAATTTGTGGCGGCTTCTTTCCACACAAGTTATGTTATCATCCACTTGTCATGTAAATTCTGAGCGAACTTTTGAAAAGCTGCAAAAAAAGTTAGCTTTTTTTTACATTTCGTCACTTCGCAGCTACACATTTCAGTGTATTTATTTATTAACTTTTTATTAATTAAAATCATTAGGAGTAGGAAAGAAAATAATTGTTTTCTTTTGTAAAATCTTTTTTTTTTCTTTATGAAAAATACATACATGAAGTATGTGGCACAATTTTTTCTTCATCCCTCTTTACATTGAGACACAAGAAGATATTATAGTACAACATATTACACTAAGCAGTCACCAATCAAAGGTTAGACCTAAATCCAATTGAAAATCTGTGGTAATTGTTGAAAATCACACTTAATTTAAAAAAAAAAATCCTCCCACTTTACCTTGATGCACTACTTTGATCTATTACAGAAAATACCAATAAAATACAATCGAGGTTGCGGTTGTAATGTCACAAAATTAGGAAAAGTTTAATACTTTCGTTAGACACCATATCTGGCTGATCTAACAAGCACTGAGAAAAACAGTTCCCTAAATACATCCACAACTTATAACTGTCGGGACAAACACACGACCTATAACTCAGCAATAAACTGCCACCATGCACAAGCCCACTAACTTGTCTAACAATGGGGAACCCCTCCTTGAGGAAGCTATTAACATGTTATAGGGTCATGTTCACGATGCACTTAAGGTAGTCCCATACACACACACACACACACCCACACTTTACTTGTGTTTGCAGTAAAGCAAGACCTGTGTGCACTTAATGAGATCTGAGTGGAAGTGAAGGTGGAAATTGGTCATTAACCATCTGCTTGTGGCTCTCCTGCTTCTGGATACACGAAGTTTTGCGACTAATGTTGTTTGTGTGTGCACTCGTTCGCAGTGAATGAGTGTGAGGGCCTCCAGAAGGAAAACGTCTGCCTGGTGAAATGGCATTGGCCAACAGTGAAAAGCTAAGAAAATCTGATCATATCGACATGCAGCATGTTCTGATTTAAGTTTAAATTACACTTTTAACTTGTGAACATCACACTATTTGTGCTCTTGTTGCTTTGGCAGAGTTGAACTCTGGGCTTTTCTCAGCTGGCAGAAGAACTTTCATCTGGCGGGAAAAAACGAAAAAGAAGGAACATGCAAAAAGAAAAACAGCAAAGCCAGGGAGGACATGAAGGATGTGGTGGGCAAGATAAGCAGCAGTCGGTGGAGAGCTCTCCATTCGTGTGGCTTTTGTTTTTACAGCTTCCTCCCACTTCAGCCACACAGCTCACCACACCTCAGTCGCCGGAAAACATAAACATCTCAAAGATGGAGTGTTTGATATGAAGCAAGAAGGAACATGTCAAAGTGTGAAGGGTGCTATACAGCAAACCAAATGAAGAGATTTGGCCCAATATAAAACGGAGCTATGCACAGTGGAAGCATGGTGGTCCACTACCAGTGAAAGAAACAAATTGATGATTTGTGATGACTTCTCGCAACATTAAAACATCTCCGTTTTTGTCAATGGCTAAAAATAGCCAAGTGTGACTTAGTAATTGCCAGAATGTGACTCCATCTGGTGAAATAAGTGTAAATTCTTATTATGCCCAATGATATGAAGGTGTGCGCTAATGTTACCTTATGCTGTATATCTAAGACAGGATGTAGCTCCTGAAATAAACCATATTTGGCTGGCTGATAATACTGTTACAACAGCACTAAACAAGCCTCCACAATTTGTGTTAAAATGTGACACAATACAAATGACTTGTTAGCATAGGGAACATACTGGCTAACTATTAGTGACTAACAGCAAACAATTTGTTAGCACTGTGAAAATACTGACTAACTATTAGCAGCTAACAGCAAATGATTTGTTAGCATTCTGAGAATACTGGCTAACTATTAGTGAAATGCTAATAGAAACGATTTGTTAGCACTGTGAATATACCGGTAAACTATTAATGGCTAACAGCAAATGATTTGTTACCACTGTGAATATACTGGCTAACTATTAGTGGCTAACAGGAAACGATTTGTTCGCATTGTGAAAATACAGGCTAACCATTAGCAGCTAAGAGCAACTGATTTGTCAGCACTGTTGAAATACTGTCTAACCATTAGCAGCTAACAGCAAATGTTTTGTCAACACTGTGAAGACACTGGCTAACCATTAGCAGCTAACAGCAAATGTTTTGTCAACACTGTGAAGACACTGGCTAACCATTAGCAGCTAACAGCAAACAATTTGTTAGCACTGAAGGTACTGGATAACCATTAGCTGCTAACAGTACAGTTAGCATCTGCTTTGTGCATTAGAATTGGTGTCAGATGTGAAGAATGTACACTTACCAAGGACTTATCTTCTTAAAACTATCACTGTTGCGTAAGAGATTTAAAAAAAAAATATTGTAAAAGACCAACATTCTTTCTTACTTATTTTAGAAAGTAAAAATCATGTAGGATAATTACACAGAGTTAAATATTCCAAGCCTTTATTTCATGTAATTTTGGTGACTATGCCTTACAGATGATAAAAACACATGTTCCATTTCATCTGCCGTTATTGGTTCACTGGGTTTTCAGCCGTCTAGCAGGAAATCTTAGAGCACTTCATGCTTCCTGCTTCGTGGAGATCATGATTTCATATTTCAGCAGGACTTGGTATTTCCCACGCAGCCAAAGGCACCTAAATGGCTGGTTCAATGACCGTGGTGTTCCTGCGCTTGATTGGCCAGCAAACTAGTCTGACCTGAATCCCACTGAGACACTATAGACTAGTACTGTCAATGAGAAGATGAGAAACACCACACCCAAAAATACAGATAAACTGAGGGCCGCTATCAAAGCAACCTGAGCTTCCTCAACACCTCTGGTATGCAATCATCCTAATCTTTAGTTTTCTAAAAAAGACTCTACATGAGAATCGAGTCACAACTTCATGAAACATAATAATATTACGACCAGTCAGAGGAAACATGTTTGCAAAATAAAAATATTATGCAAAACCAAAGTCTATTTTGGTCTTGATAGCCTTAAAAAAAGTGCAATATCACATTTTATCTATCAACATATAAATAATCATCAAAGGTTAATTTGAGGCGAAATGTGCCCAGTTTGATGCTTCTATATATCAGAATTTTACAACAACAGATACAAAACAGATTGATATATAAAAAATAGTAATAAAAATTTTTGCAGCTGCAAACTGCTAAAAGCACTGGCTTATTTACAAGTACCCACATGCAAATGCTGGGAGGCGCTGTGGCAGATGGCCTGTTGTCACAGCAGGTTACTCCTCAGCCTGTCGGCTCAGACACAGATGGATGCTGGGCCGTACAGCTAGATGTCAGTCAGACGTGATGATAGAAACACGGGGAAACATGTCGGTCGCTCGTACGCACAAGGAGATGCACCGTAAATCACTGACTGCCGTCAGAATCCTGATTAACTCTCTGACCCCAGATAAGGACCACCGTGGTGTTGGTTTTAAAAAAAAAAAAAACCAAAAGACAAAAATAAATAAATCACTCACACATATACCCGTACCCATACATTCTTAACAGTTACGAGAGAAGCCAGAGAGCCACTCTGGGTGTTTATGCCTGAGAGATGAGGGGGCAGAAGACGATCCTTAAGTGAAATGAAAAATGGACTCATCCATCTCTTCGCTCGCCGTCCTGGATCTCTGTCCCGATGTCTTCAGGTCCTTCAGGATCTGAGACTGATGCTGGAGACACTCCTTCATCTTGTCCTCTGTTAGGGTGAGACGCTCCTCCAACACGGAAACGGTCTGCATGGAGAGCAGGGGGGATTAGGACGCACAATAATTACACAGCAGTCGCAGAATAATTACAGAGGCCAAAGCAAGTCGGACGGCCTGTGGAGTTGGTTCCGTCATCGCTCTGGAAACATAAAGTGGGAGACGCAGAAGAGGCTCTGTGAATGGATGACCTGGTTTCTCATTTACTTTTCTGAAAAATGACATTTCCTTTGCGGCAGCATTTTAAGGCATTGAGACTAGGGATGCAACGATCTGCTTTGTTCACTTCCGATACCGATACAGATATCTGAGGTTTAGCACAGGCCGATGTTGATATGATACAGAAAAACAGGCAAAATTTAACTGACTGTAATGGATAGGGGGAGCTGGCCCAAAAAAGGTTGAGATCCACTGGCTTAGAAGAAGCTAGCTAGGTAGCAAGCAAAGGTATATGAGCAGCTAGTTATCAGTAGCCTCAACAGCTTCGAGTCACAGAACGCAGTGAAGATGTCTACACACAACTCAAAATTTTGCCTGACAAAAAAGTCCCAAGAGAAAAATTATATATGAGAATATATGAGATGAAATAGAAAGACGCTTATTTAACTGACAACGAAGGACTGCGCAGCTACGTATAATATTGCTTTAGCAGGGTCCACTATTTCTGATTCATTTCTGAGTAGTAATAAGACAGCTAAATTTGGAAGAAAAAAAATCTGACAGTATTAAAACTATTCCACTGAAATGAGTCACAAATGTAGCTAAGAAGCTGCTTCTCAGCAGCTTTCAGATTTCCCCTCCAGCTGACCTGCGTGAGAACGTCCAGCTGTCGAACAATGTGCTGCAGGGTGAAGTCCAGACTTGATGGACGACCGGGGAGAACGTTCAGTGGGCGGGTCTGCGCCATGTCCTCTTCCTCCGCCTTTCCTTTTCCTCTTCTCGGGCCATCTGAGCCGGTCTGGTTCCCAGAAGTCGACCCCGCCCTGCTGGCACTTTCACCTCGGGTCCACACTTCCGCTCTCGATCCGGTGACACGACGTGCCAGGAAGTCTGCCTGTGTGGGCGTCAAAAGTGGGAAAAACTAAAAGCTTTCAACTATTCAAGGACAGAAACACTTTTTGTGGTGGGTGTTCAGCTTGCTTATGACTCAGAATCAACTCATCTAAGACACCTTTTCCAGCAATCAGTACTGGGACATCTACAGAGGTGTGAAGAAGTGTTTGCACTCTTCCTGATTTCCTTTTTTTTTTTTTTTTTGCTTGTTTGTCTTACTTAAGTGTTTCTGAACTTCAAACCAATTTAAATATTAGTCAAAGACAACACAAGTAAACTTCAAATGCAATTTTTAAATTAAAGTTGCTAATTACTGAGGAGAAAAAAAAAAAATCAAACCATGCAATCCTTTCAAGAAGCCAATACGCCATCAGCAGCTGTTATCTTCTTTCATACTAGTATAATTACCAAATCAATCACACCTTTCTCATCCAGACTTGGGCTGCGCCGATCCACTTTTTTTCACTTCCAATACAATACAAATATTTTTGGTTCAGTATCAACCAATACCAATCTGATATAGAAAACCAGCGCTCAATTGACTTAAAACATTTTAGTTTTTTAAACACGGGCAAATGTCCTGAATTGTAAACTTGATAACTCTACACCAGTGCGACACACTTAAATACAAGCTTGGTCAGACATGTAATAACAAACACAACCTTTATTTCTTCAGTCAGCGTAATTAGGAGAATAGCAGCCAATGTAAAAGAAATAATAAAGAAAATGATAGAGATATTAATATCAGACCGGTTCATCTCTAATCTGGGCCAAAACCCAGCACAAGTTGGAAACGGTCAGAAAACACACCTGCATCCTTCAGCACAGGTTTGACATTTTACCACGCTGTTCACTCTGTCTGTTGACCACCGGTACTAGTTAGGAGGCTTTTACTGATCCAGTGGACAATTTAAAATCTTGCGTTTTCCTTTATAAGACATACACAAGAGTCGGCAAAAACATGTTGGTTTTAATACGCCACACACACATAAAAACTGCTTCCTGTCTTGACATGCAAGATACCTTGAGCTCATTGCAATCTGATAGACTGGAGTGATTGCATGCTAGACGTTGCTGTGTCACAGAGCGGTACTGAATATCTGATGCCGTCTTTATACAACACTTGCTTACAAAATACCGATAAGATCATGCACTGGCATCGGCAAGAAAAGCTAGTTAAAGGCTCAAACTTTAAGTTGATGCATTACTTTTTATAAGCTCAAGAAATGTGACAAAACCAATTAAATACCGGAACTTTGTATTCTGTTTAACTGGAGCGTTGTTTTCGTATTCACAGAAAAGACGTCTTATTGTAGCACATGCAGCTCTTCCAACTGCATTTATCAGAAATCACAAACTATTCTCAGGGAAATTTGACTTTTTTTATTATTATTATTGTTGAGTGTTCTCACAAATGCAACAGACTGACAGATCTACTTTTTTTTTAAAAATGCTGTGTGAGAAGAGGAGCGGATCTGTAAACGTGATGCCTAGTTGCTTCAAATGTTTCTGCCAGCAGATCTTTAGAGGAACAGAAGGAGAAGAAGAATTCTGCTTCTTCGCCAAGTTTGTTCCATCCATCTCCATCTTCTTCCGCTTATCCGAGGTCGGGTCGCGGGGGTAGCAGCTTCAGAAGGGAGGCCCAGACTTCCCTCTCCCCGGCCACTTCTTCTAGCTCTTCCAGGGGAATCCCGAGGCGTTCCCAGGCCAGCCGAGAGACATAGTCCCTCGAGCGTGTCCTGGGTCTTCCCCGGGGCCTCCTCCCGGTGGGACGTACCCGGAACACCTCACCAGGGAGGCGTCCAGGAGGCATCCTGACCAGATGCCCGAGCCACCTCAACTGGCTCCTCTCGATGTGAAGGAGCAGCGGCTCTACTCTGAGTCCCTCCCGGATGACTGAGCTTCTCACCTTATCTCTAAGGGAGAGCCCAGCCACCCTACGGAGAAAACCCATTTCGGCCGCTTGTTTCCGCGATCTCGTTCGTTCGGTCATGACCCAAAGCTCATGACCATAGATGAGGGTGGGAACGTAGATCGACCGGTAAATCGAGAGCCTCGCTTTATGGCTCAGCTCTCTTCACCACGACGGACCAGTACAGCGCCCGCTTGACGGCAGACGCTGCGCCAATCCGCCTGTCGATCTCCCGCCCAAATCCGCCAAGTTTGTTCATACCCCTTAAATTTTCCCCAAGTATGAGCAGAATACAGACATAATACAGTACTTTATCTGAATGATCAATAAAGTAGATCATTCAACATCACAATGCATGACTGTAATGTTGAAGGAAGCATATTCGTGTGTTTTTTTTTACGGCATTTCATTTCTGTGTAAATATCTCGTTACAACGCAGACACCCACGACTTATAGAAAAGTTTGGCCTAGTTGTTTTCTTGTTAAAGATGGTGGGTGTGGCTTATTACCAGGTACAAGCAATAGTCCAGAAATTACTGTATCTGAAAAGTGTGTTGAGCATTTTCTTTGAATGCCTCTTTACTGACATTAGCCTAACATTTAAGATTTTTAATTGTAAGTAATTTAGAAGACAGTGTTTCTGTTCCCTCTACATCATCATTATGACCCATGCGCTACGTGTGTTTTCAGTTCGCTTCAAATTGTATAAAATAAGAAGCAAAGAAGAAACGAGGGGTTAAAGCTAAAAAGATTCTGTAAGACTTTCAACCTCCAGTTCATTCTATGCTTAAATCTAGAATATCACTGCTCTGTTTATGAAGGCATACTGTAGTAAAATGGAAAAAAAAAAACTCATCAATTTATATTGATGACTGAGCAGCAGTTAGCTTAACCATCTATTTGATGAAAAAAAAACTGTCTTTATTACAAACTGAAAAGTTGACAGGTCGAAAAGGTTGAAATTGAAAGACATTCAATTCTCAAGGTTGTTCTGCAGACTGAGAAGAGAAAGGCAAGAAATGATTTGATGGAATTAAGTTTAGTAACGACAATAAGTGAAATTTTATTCAAAACCTCCTTCCAAAAGTTCTCAATCTCAGGACATTCCCAAAGGCAGTGACTCAAATTGCCTTTATCTCCACATTTAGCACATGTATCCAGAATGTTGGAATTAAATGTATTTAGTAATGTTGGAGTAACATATGTTCTCATCAACCATTTGTATTGGATTAACTTAAATTGAGTATTAATAGATTGTGTCTGTGCCTTCAGACAGGCTCTCTGCCATTCCTCTACTGATATATTACATTTCAAGTCGTCACACCAGGCCAGTCTTTTGTGTTCTGAGGATGTCTGGGAGCTGTTTTTGATGGTGCTGTAAAAGCAGGATATTAGGCCCTTCTTCAAATGGTCATTTGTTGCCAGCTCTTCTATAGAAGTAAGCGTAGGTAAAGTTAGAGACTTTTGAGTACCCAAGACAAAACTTTTGATTTGCATAAACTTAAAAACATGTTTAATTGGAATGTCAAATTTCTGTTTCAAATCATCAAAACTCATCATAATCCCTTTATCAAATAAATCAGAAATTTTGCATAAACCTTTAGCATACCATGTTTTAAAACCCATGTCTTTCCTAATTGGTTCAAATGTCATATTGCCTCAGATCGGGGAGAATTGGGATAGTGTTGGTATTTCATTTTTGTATTTATGTACATCATACCATACTCGGATAGTGTTTTTAACAAATGGGTTTGAAGTATTTTTTAATAACTCTTTGCTTTTCCTTGAGTATAGATATGAATTTAGGGATAAGGGAGTGATGTTTATATTTTCTATATTTACCCACGACAGAACAGTTGCTGAAAACCAGCAGGATGCACTAGAGAGCTGAGCAGCCCAATAATACCATTTGACATTTGGCACACCTGGCCCTCCTCTGTCATATGGAAGATATAATAATGATAAACGTAATCTGTCTCGTCGGTTGTTCCAAATTAAGTTATTGAGGATTGTTGGAATTTTTGTAAAAAAAAAAAAAAAACGTCGGAATGATTAAGAGGGATAGCCTGGAAAAGATATAGAAATTTAGGGAGTACATTCATTTTGAGAATATTTATACGGCCAATCATAGATATAGGCAAGGTACATGTAGACCATCTATCAAGTGATTCCATTATTGAATTAACCACCGGCGTGTAGTTTGCCTGAACCAGATTGTCTATTTTTGGAGTAATTTTTGTGCCTAAGTAAGTAAGGCTGTCTTTTGCCACCTGAAATGTTGTGTGAACTGGTGGATTGTTTCTTTCAGCCCGTTTTAAAAATAGCTTTGGTAGCTAATAGCTAAACTCATTGATAGTTTTAAGTAGTTGGGGGATTGAGCAATTTAGATTGGATAACATTAAAATTATGTCATCGGCAAATAGTCCAATTTTAGATTCAATATTTTGTATTCTGACACCATGTATGTTTTGATTATTCCTTATGGCAATAGCCAGTGGCTCAATTCCCAGAACAAAGAGGAGAGGTGAGAGGGGACAGCCTTGACGCATGCCCCTAGGTAGATTAAATGATTTAGATACAATGTTATTAGTTATAACTGAGGCAGTGGGTTTATTATAAAGTATTTTAATCCAGTTTATGAAATAACTACCAAAACCAAATTGAGAGAACTTGGTAGAGATAATTATGTTCCACTCTATCAAATGCTTTTTCTGCATCAAGTGAAATCAAAGCTGTATCGGGATGTTCATATTTTGCATGAATTATATTCAGTATACGACGGTTACCGTGGTGAACTTGCCGCCCCTTTATAAATCCGTTCTGATCAGGGTCAGAAAGGGATGGTAAAAATTTCTCAAGCCTGATTGCTAGAACTTTAGACATTATTTTGGCATCAGAATTTATAAGTGAGATTAGTCAGAAGGATTTGCATCTAGTGGGAGATTTCCCAGGTTTAGGTAGAACTGTTATGATCGCATTTCGCAAGGAAGAAGGTAATTCTTTAATGGTATAATGTTCCAATAGCATTTTATAGAGGGGCTGCAGTAGTTTGTTTTTAAATATTTTATATAGGTCCAAAGGAATCCCATCTGGACCGGGTGATTTTAATTTATCTATTGCATTTGAGAGTTCATCTATAGATATTGGCATATCCAGTTCTGATTTAGCTTTTCACTAAGTGTGGGGATGTTTATAGAATCAAGAAAGGAGTCAAGTGATGCTTGTGGTTTGTGCCCTTTAGACGTATATATCTTTGAGTAATAATCTTTAAAGAGATCATAACGTTTTTGAGGATCAGTAGTGTTTTCATTTGCAGTTATAATTTCATTTATTGCCCTCTCATTCTGCAAAGCTTTAATGCGACACGCTAGAAGTTCTCCTGCCCTCTCTCCCTGATCGCAGTAGGATTGTTTCAATCTGAATATCTCTGATGAAGCTTTGTTAGTAGATAGTTTGTCATATTTTGCTCTCAATATTAGCAGTACTCAATGCTTTTCTTTAGAACCCTTTAGATTTATCTCCAGCTCAGTCTCTTATTTGTTCTTCATGTTTTAGTATCTCCATGATAGTTTTATTAGCTTTATTTTTTGTGTACCTTATCATCTGACCCCGTATAAAAGCCTTAAAGGCTTCCCATCTAATAGGTGCTGTAGTCTCAGATTTATTAAGGCTGAAGTAATCATCAATATTTTCCTCAATATATTTCAGAAATTTGGGCATTTGCAACCAGTGGGGTTTTAATTGCCAAATAGAATTAGGTCTAATTAAGGGTGAAAATTTAAGCATGCATAGTGAGTGGTCGGAGATCAATATGCTTTTGTAGGCACAACTCTTAATTCTGGCAACCAAAGAATTTGAAATTAGGAAATAATCTATACAGCTATAGCTATTATGGGTAGTTGAGTGACAAGAATATTCTTTCTTTGTTGGATTCTGTACTCTCCATATATCTCTTAAGTTTAGTTCAGACATAAAATGTTGTATAATCCGTCTACTTTTAGGGTGGGACAAATCTAAACCCGATGATCGGTCGAGATTAGGATCTAAAGTACAGTTAAAATCTCCACCAAAGATCACATCACCGTGGAAAGCTATAATAGAGAGAAACAAATTATTGTAGAAATCAGGGTCATCTACTGTATATTAGGACCATACAGGTTAACCAAAATTAAGTTGTGGTTCATCAGTGAGGCTTGGATTATTATGAATCTCCCAGCAGGATCTATGATAGCTTTTTTTATATACAAATAGGTAAAGATTTATGAATAAGAATTGCCACCCCCCTGGCATGTGGAGAAAATACTTGACCTGGCCATCTTCTTCTTAGTCGTGCAACTTCGTTTGTAAGTAAGTGTGTTTCTTGGATAGAAACCACTTTTGGATGTTATTGTTTAAGTCTATTCATTACTGTTTTGAGTTTGATCAATTTCCTAAGGCCTCTTACATTCCAGGAGATTACATCAACAAAGAGCTCAGTACTCGTTCGCTTAATGCCCATATGTCAGCTCTTGCGATTTACAATTTGAAGAAAATTGCACCTTGAGAACACTGAACATTTACAAACACCAAAGACTTTCCTGAGATTTCCCACCAGTGCGAATCTCCGACTCCCATTCCCCTCTATTCTGTGACTTGGCTATGCTACTGATCCCAGAAAAACAGGAGTAGATAAAACTCCTGTTTAA
>NC_045673.1:28054329-28101829 GCF_003331165.1 Xiphophorus hellerii | reverse complement strand
ATATTTCACATTGAGGGACACAACTAAGTGTCCCTCAATGTTTTACCCCCACAAAGAAGCATGCTTAACCCTACGGAGAAGCACGGCTAACCCTACAGAGGTGTAATCAAAGCAAAAAGAAACAAAGTGCCAACTGGATGTGCTGCTTTACGAAAAGCTGTAGCTGGCAGTACTTTGTGGCTTACAGCCACACTACCTTGAGAACGCCCGATCTCGTCTGATCTTGGAAGCTAAGCAGGGTCGGGCCTGGTTAGTACTTGGATGGGAGACCGCCTGGGAATACCAGGTGCTGTAAGCCTTTTGGTACTGCTATCTTTAAAATATTTCACATTGAGGGACACAACTAAGTGTCCCTCAATGTTTTGCCCCCACAAAGAAGCACGCTTAACCCTACGGAGAAGCACGGCTAACTCTACGGAGAAGCACGGGAGACCGCCTGGGAATACCAGGTGCTGTAAGCCTTTTGGTGCTGCTGCCTTTAAAATATTTCACATTGAGGGACACAACAAAGTGTCCCTCAACGTTTTGCCCCCACAAAGAAGCACGCTTAACCCTACGAAGAAGCACGACTAACCCTACGGAGAAGCACGGGAGAACGCCTGGGAATACCAGGTGCTGTAAGCCTTTTGGTGCTGCTGCCTTTAAAATATTTCACATTGAGGGACACAACAAAGTGTCCCTCAACGTTTTGCCCCCACAAAGAAGCACGCTTAACCCGACGAAGAAGCACGACTAACCCTACGGAGAAGCACGGCTAACCCTACAGAGGTGTAATCAAAGCAAAAAGAAACAAAGTGCCAACTGGATGTGCTGCTTTACGAAAAGCTGTAGCTGGCAGTACTTTGTGGCTTACGGCCACACTACCTTGAGAACGCCCGATCTCGTCTGATCTCGGAAGCTAAGCAGGGTCGGGCCTGGTTAGTACTTGGATGGGAGACCGCCTGGGAATACCAGGTGCTGTAAGCCTTTTGGTGCTGCTGCCTTTAAAATATTTCACATTGAGGGACACAACAAAGTGTCCCTCAACGTTTTGCGACCACAAAGAAGCACGCTTAACCCTACGAAGAAGCACGACTAACCCTACGGAGAAGCACGGGAGACCGCCTGGGAATACCAGGTGCTGTAAGCCTTTTGGTGCTGCTGCCTTTAAAATATTTCACATTGAGGGACACAACAAAGTGTCCCTCAACGTTTTGCCCCCACAAAGAAGCACGCTTAACCCGACGAAGAAGCACGACTAACCCTACGGAGAAGCACGGGAGACCGCCTGGGAATACCAGGTGCTGTAAGCCTTTTGGTGCTGCTGCCTTTAAAATATTTCACATTGAGGGACACAACTAAGTGTCCCTCAATGTTTTGCCCCCACAAAGAAGCACGCTTAACCCTACGAAGAAGCAAGACTAACCCTACGGAGAAGCACGGGAGACCGCCTGGGAATACCAGGTGCTGTAAGCCTTTTGGTGCTGCTGCCTTTAAAATATTTCACATTGAGGGACACAACTAAGTGTCCCTCAATGTTTTACCCCCACAAAGAAGCATGCTTAACCCTATGGAGAAGCACGGCTAACTCTACGGAGAAGTACGGCTAACCCTACAGAGGTGTAATCAAAGCAAAAAGAAACAAAGTGGCAACTGGCTTTGCTGCTTTACGAAAAGCTGTTCCTGTTAGCACATTGTGGCTTACGGCCACACTACCTTGAGAACGCCCGATCTCGTCTGATCTCGGAAGCTAAGCAGGGTCGGGCCTGGTTAGTACTTGGATGGGAGACCGCCTGGGAATACCAGGTGCTGTAAGCCTTTTGGTGCTGCTGCCTTTAAAATATTTCACATTGAGGGACACAACAAAGTGTCCCTCAACGTTTTGCCCCCACAAAGAAGCACGCTTAACCCGACGAAGAAGCACGACTAACCCTACGGAGAAGCACGGGAGACCGCCTGGGAATACCAGGTGCTGTAAGCCTTTTGGTGCTGCTGCCTTTAAAATATTTCACATTGAGGGACACAACTAAGTGTCCCTCAATGTTTTACCCCCACAAAGAAGCATGCTTAACCCTACGGAGAAGCACGGCTAACCCTACAGAGGTGTAATCAAAGCAAAAAGAAACAAAGTGCCAACTGGATGTGCTGCTTTACGAAAAGCTGTAGCTGGCAGTACTTTGTGGCTTACGGCCACACTACCTTGAGAACGCCCGATCTCGTCTGATCTCGGAAGCTAAGCAGGGTCGGGCCTGGTTAGTACTTGGATGGGAGACCGCCTGGGAATACCAGGTGCTGTAAGCTTTTACAGAAGAATTTTTACGGGCGTCATCCTGCACCAGATAAACAAGGAGAAGTATGGCAGAGACTGTACAGTTTGTCTTTCAGACCCCGAGACTTTAGAGCACCTGTTCCTCCACTGTCCCGGCTGCACCCTCTTCTGGAACAAGATCCATCAAATCATCAACAACATCTCTACATCGGACGACAACAACTGGGACTCAATCAGACTTTTTGGAATCACATCTTCTCTCGGACATTTAACAAAGACACAATTTAACCTCTGTAACATCATTCTTTCCCTGGCCAGGCACACCATCTACATTTCCAGAAATCTTCAACTCTATGATAACAAGAAAGTGGACCGTTGGAAGCTTTTTTCAGGACTATTGCAAAATCATCTTAAAACAGTAAATAGCATCAGCAAGGGACTTTGTGAAAATATGTTTGGGCCTCTTATAAAATGTGTTTATTTTCAAGGATGGTCTTTTTGAACTTTTGTTATTTAGTATATTACAATTAATGATTGTTTTCTTTTATCTTATTTGCGTATGTTTTGTTTGAAAATGAGATTTGTGCATATGTTTTTTTTTACTTTGTTTTGTCGTGAACGATTATATTTTAATTCAAATTTTATTTTGAATTAATTTAATTCTATTGATTTCTTTTTTTTTTCACATTATTGATTGAAATCTGTTTTATTTTTTAGTAATTTAAAATTTTTGTTCTTCATTTTTGTTCACTGTAAATAATTGTAAAAAAATTTTTTTTTACTTTTGAATTTTTTCATAAATAAAAGAAAAAAAGAACGCCCGATCTCGTCTGATCTCGGAAGCTAAGCAGGGTCGGGCCTGGTTAGTACTTGGATGGGAGACCGCCTCGGAATACCAGGTGCTGTAAGCCTTTTGGTGCTGCTGCCTTTAATATATTTCACATTGAGGGACACAACAAAGTGTCCCTCAACGTTTTGCCCCCACAAAGAAGCACGCTTAACCCTACGAAGAAGCACGACTAACCCTACGGAGAAGCACGGGAGACCGCCTGGGAATACCAGGTGCTGTAAGCCTTTTGGTGCTGCTGCCTTTAAAATATTTCACATTGAGGGACACAACAAAGTGTCCCTCAACGTTTTGCCCCCACAAAGAAGCACGCTTAACCCTACGAAGAAGCACGACTAACCCTACGGAGAAGCACGGGAGAACGCCTGGGAATACCAGGTGCTGTAAGCCTTTTGGTGCTGCTGCCTTTAAAATATTTCACATTGAGGGACACAACAAAGTGTCCCTCAACGTTTTGCCCCCACAAAGAAGCACGCTTAACCCGACGAAGAAGCACGACTAACCCTACGGAGAAGCACGGCTAACCCTACAGAGGTGTAATCAAAGCAAAAAGAAACAAAGTGCCAACTGGATGTGCTGCTTTACGAAAAGCTGTAGCTGGCAGTACTTTGTGGCTTACGGCCACACTACCTTGAGAACGCCCGATCTCGTCTGATCTCGGAAGCTAAGCAGGGTTAGCCGTACTTCTCCGTAGAGTTAGCCGTGCTTCTCCGTAAAGGTAACCGTGCTTCTCCGTAGGGTTAAGCATGCTTCTTTGTGGGGGTAAAACATTGAGGGACACTTAATTGTGTCCCTCAATGTGAAATATTTTAAAGGCAGCAGCACCAAAAGGCTTACAGCACCTGGTGTTCCCAGGCGGTCTCCCGTGCTTCTCCGTAGGTTTAGTCGTACTTCTCCGTAGGGTTAGTCGTGCTTCTCCGTAGGGTTAAGCATGCTTCTTTGTGGGGGTAAAACATTGAGGGACACTTAGTTGTGTCCCTCAATGTGAAATATTTTAAAGATAGCAGTACCAAAAGGCTTACAGCACCTGGTATTCCCAGGCGGTCTCCCATCCAAGTACTAACCAGGCCCGACCCTGCTTAGCTTCCGAGATCAGGCGTTCTCAAGGTAGTGTGGCCGTAAGCCACAATGTGCTAACAGGAACAGCTTTTCGTAAAGCAGCAAAGCCAGTTGACACTTTGTTTCTTTTTGCTTTGATTACACCTCTGTAGGGTTAGCCGTACTTCTCCGTAGAGTTAGCCGTGCTTCTCCGTAGAGGTAACCGTGCTTCTCCGTAGGGTTAAGCATGCTTCTTTGTGGGGGTAAAACATTGAGGGACACTTAGTTGTGTCCCTCAATGTGAAATATTTTAAAGGCAGCAGCACCAAAAGGCTTACAGCACCTGGTATTCCCAGGCGGTCTCCCGTGCTTCTCCGTAGGGTTAGTCATGCTTCTATGTAGGGTTAAGCGTGCTTCTTTGTGGGGGCAAAACATTGAGGGACACTTAGTTGTGTCCCTCAATGTGAAATATTTTAAAGATAGCAGTACCAAAAGGCTTACAGCACCTGGTATTCCCAGGCGGTCTCGCGTGCTTCTCCGTAGGGTTAGTCATGCTTCTATGTAGGGTTAAGCGTGCTTCTTTGTGGGGGCAAAACATTGAGGGACACTTAGTTGTGTCCCTCAATGTGAAATATTTTAAAGATAGCAGTACCAAAAGGCTTACAGCACCTGGTATTCCCAGGCGGTCTCCCATCCAAGTACTAACCAGGCCCGACCCTGCTTAGCTTCCGAGATCAGACGAGATCGGGCGTTCTCAAGGTAGTGTGGCCGTAAGCCACAATGTGCTAACAGGAACAGCTTTTCGTAAGGCAGCAAAGCCAGTTGCCACTTTGTTTCTTTTTGCTTTGATTACACCTCTGTAGGGTTAGCCGTACTTCTCTGTAGAGTTAGCCGTGCTTCTCCGTAGGGTTAAGCATGCTTCTTTGTGGGGGTAAAACATTGAGGGACACTTAGTTGTGTCCCTCAATGTGAAATATTTTAAAGACAGCAGCACCAAAAGGCTTACAGCACCTGGTATTCCCAGGCGGTTTCCCGTGCTTCTCCGTAGGGTTAGTCATGCTTCTATGTAGGGTTAAGCGTGCTTCTCCGTAGGGTTAAGCGTGCTTCTTTGTGGGGGCAAAACATTGAGGGACACTTAGTTGTGTCCCTCAATGTGAAATATTTTAAAGATAGCAGTACCAAAAGGCTTACAGCACCTGGTATTCCCAGGCGGTCTCCCATCCAAGTACTAACCAGGCCCGACCCTGCTTAGCTTCCGAGATCAGACGAGATCGGGCGTTCTCAAGGTAGTGTGGCCGTAAGCCACAAAGTACTGCCAGCTACAGCTTTTCGTAAAGCAGCACATCCAGTTGGCACTTTGTTTCTTTTTGCTTTGATTACACCTCTGTAGGGTTAGCCGTGCTTCTCCGTAGGGTTAAGCATGCTTCTTTGTGGGGGTAAAACATTGAGGGACACTTAGTTGTGTCCCTCAATGTGAAATATTTTAAAGGCAGCAGCACCAAAAGGCTTACAGCACCTGGTATTCCCAGGCGGTCTCCCGTGCTTCTCCGTAGGGTTAGTCGTGCTTCTTCGTCGGGTTAAGCGTGCTTCTTTGTGGGGGCAAAACGTTGAGGGACACTTTGTTGTGTCCCTCAATGTGAAATATTTTAAAGGCAGCAGCACCAAAAGGCTTACAGCACCTGGTATTCCCAGGCGGTCTCCCGTGCTTCTCCGTAGGGTTAGTCGTGCTTCTTCGTAGGGTTAAGCGTGCTTCTTTGTGGGGGCAAAACGTTGAGGGACACTTTGTTGTGTCCCTCAATGTGAAATATATTAAAGGCAGCAGCACCAAAAGGCTTACAGCACCTGGTATTCCGAGGCGGTCTCCCATCCAAGTACTAACCAGGCCCGACCCTGCTTAGCTTCCGAGATCAGACGAGATCGGGCGTTCTTTTTTTCTTTTATTTATGAAAAAATTCAAAAGTAAAAAAAAATTTTTTTACAATTATTTACAGTGAACAAAAATGAAGAACAAAAATTTTAAATTACTAAAAAATAAAACAGATTTCAATCAATAATGTGAAAAAAAAAAGAAATCAATAGAATTAAATTAATTCAAAATAAAATTTGAATTAAAATATAATCGTTCACGACAAAACAAAGTAAAAAAAAACATATGCACAAATCTCATTTTCAAACAAAACATACGCAAATAAGATAAAAGAAAACAATCATTAATTGTAATATACTAAATAACAAAAGTTCAAAAAGACCATCCTTGAAAATAAACACATTTTATAAGAGGCCCAAACATATTTTCACAAAGTCCCTTGCTGATGCTATTTACTGTTTTAAGATGATTTTGCAATAGTCCTGAAAAAAGCTTCCAACGGTCCACTTTCTTGTTATCATAGAGTTGAAGATTTCTGGAAATGTAGATGGTGTGCCTGGCCAGGGAAAGAATGATGTTACAGAGGTTAAATTGTGTCTTTGTTAAATGTCCGAGAGAAGATGTGATTCCAAAAAGTCTGATTGAGTCCCAGTTGTTGTCGTCCGATGTAGAGATGTTGTTGATGATTTGATGGATCTTGTTCCAGAAGAGGGTGCAGCCGGGACAGTGGAGGAACAGGTGCTCTAAAGTCTCGGGGTCTGAAAGACAAACTGTACAGTCTCTGCCATACTTCTCCTTGTTTATCTGGTGCAGGATGACGCCCGTAAAAATTCTTCTGTAAAAGCTTACAGCACCTGGTATTCCCAGGCGGTCTCCCATCCAAGTACTAACCAGGCCCGACCCTGCTTAGCTTCCGAGATCAGACGAGATCGGGCGTTCTCAAGGTAGTGTGGCCGTAAGCCACAAAGTACTGCCAGCTACAGCTTTTCGTAAAGCAGCACATCCAGTTGGCACTTTGTTTCTTTTTGCTTTGATTACACCTCTGTAGGGTTAGCCGTGCTTCTCCGTAGGGTTAAGCATGCTTCTTTGTGGGGGTAAAACATTGAGGGACACTTAGTTGTGTCCCTCAATGTGAAATATTTTAAAGGCAGCAGCACCAAAAGGCTTACAGCACCTGGTATTCCCAGGCGGTCTCCCGTGCTTCTCCGTAGGGTTAGTCGTGCTTCTTCGTCGGGTTAAGCGTGCTTCTTTGTGGGGGCAAAACGTTGAGGGACACTTTGTTGTGTCCCTCAATGTGAAATATTTTAAAGGCAGCAGCACCAAAAGGCTTACAGCACCTGGTATTCCCAGGCGGTCTCCCATCCAAGTACTAACCAGGCCCGACCCTGCTTAGCTTCCGAGATCAGACGAGATCGGGCGTTCTCAAGGTAGTGTGGCCGTAAGCCACAATGTGCTAACAGGAACAGCTTTTCGTAAAGCAGCAAAGCCAGTTGCCACTTTGTTTCTTTTTGCTTTGATTACACCTCTGTAGGGTTAGCCGTACTTCTCCGTAGAGTTAGCCGTGCTTCTCCATAGGGTTAAGCATGCTTCTTTGTGGGGGTAAAACATTGAGGGACACTTAGTTGTGTCCCTCAATGTGAAATATTTTAAAGGCAGCAGCACCAAAAGGCTTACAGCACCTGGTATTCCCAGGCGGTCTCCCGTGCTTCTCCGTAGGGTTAGTCTTGCTTCTTCGTAGGGTTAAGCGTGCTTCTTTGTGGGGGCAAAACATTGAGGGACACTTAGTTGTGTCCCTCAATGTGAAATATTTTAAAGGCAGCAGCACCAAAAGGCTTACAGCACCTGGTATTCCCAGGCGGTCTCCCGTGCTTCTCCGTAGGGTTAGTCGTGCTTCTTCGTCGGGTTAAGCGTGCTTCTTTGTGGGGGCAAAACGTTGAGGGACACTTTGTTGTGTCCCTCAATGTGAAATATTTTAAAGGCAGCAGCACCAAAAGGCTTACAGCACCTGGTATTCCCAGGCGGTCTCCCGTGCTTCTCCGTAGGGTTAGTCGTGCTTCTTCGTAGGGTTAAGCGTGCTTCTTTGTGGTCGCAAAACGTTGAGGGACACTTTGTTGTGTCCCTCAATGTGAAATATTTTAAAGGCAGCAGCACCAAAAGGCTTACAGCACCTGGTATTCCCAGGCGGTCTCCCATCCAAGTACTAACCAGGCCCGACCCTGCTTAGCTTCCGAGATCAGACGAGATCGGGCGTTCTCAAGGTAGTGTGGCCGTAAGCCACAAAGTACTGCCAGCTACAGCTTTTCGTAAAGCAGCACATCCAGTTGGCACTTTGTTTCTTTTTGCTTTGATTACACCTCTGTAGGGTTAGCCGTGCTTCTCCGTAGGGTTAGTCGTGCTTCTTCGTCGGGTTAAGCGTGCTTCTTTGTGGGGGCAAAACGTTGAGGGACACTTTGTTGTGTCCCTCAATGTGAAATATTTTAAAGGCAGCAGCACCAAAAGGCTTACAGCACCTGGTATTCCCAGGCGTTCTCCCGTGCTTCTCCGTAGGGTTAGTCGTGCTTCTTCGTAGGGTTAAGCGTGCTTCTTTGTGGGGGCAAAACGTTGAGGGACACTTTGTTGTGTCCCTCAATGTGAAATATTTTAAAGGCAGCAGCACCAAAAGGCTTACAGCACCTGGTATTCCCAGGCGGTCTCCCGTGCTTCTCCGTAGAGTTAGCCGTGCTTCTCCGTAGGGTTAAGCGTGCTTCTTTGTGGGGGCAAAACATTGAGGGACACTTAGTTGTGTCCCTCAATGTGAAATATTTTAAAGATAGCAGTACCAAAAGGCTTACAGCACCTGGTATTCCCAGGCGGTCTCCCATCCAAGTACTAACCAGGCCCGACCCTGCTTAGCTTCCAAGATCAGACGAGATCGGGCGTTCTCAAGGTAGTGTGGCTGTAAGCCACAAAGTACTGCCAGCTACAGCTTTTCGTAAAGCAGCACATCCAGTTGGCACTTTGTTTCTTTTTGCTTTGATTACACCTCTGTAGGGTTAGCCGTGCTTCTCCGTAGGGTTAAGCATGCTTCTTTGTGGGGGTAAAACATTGAGGGACACTTAGTTGTGTCCCTCAATGTGAAATATTTTAAAGGCAGCAGCACCAAAAGGCTTACAGCACCTGGTATTCCCAGGCGGTCTCCCGTGCTTCTCCGTAGGGTTAGTCGTGCTTCTTCGTCGGGTTAAGCGTGCTTCTTTGTGGGGGCAAAACGTTGAGGGACACTTTGTTGTGTCCCTCAATGTGAAATATTTTAAAGGCAGCAGCACCAAAAGGCTTGCAGCACCTGGTATTCCCAGGCGGTCTCCCGTGCTTCTCCGTAGGGTTAGTCGTGCTTCTTCGTAGGGTTAAGCGTGCTTCTTTGTGGGGGCAAAACGTTGAGGGACACTTTGTTGTGTCCCTCAATGTGAAATATTTTAAAGGCAGCAGCACCAAAAGGCTTACAGCACCTGGTATTCCCAGGCGGTCTCCCATCCAAGTACTAACCAGGCCCGACCCTGCTTAGCTTCCGAGATCAGACGAGATCGGGCGTTCTCAAGGTAGTGTGGCCGTAAGCCACAAAGTACTGCCAGCTACAGCTTTTCGTAAAGCAGCACATCCAGTTGGCACTTTGTTTCTTTTTGCTTTGATTACACCTCTGTAGGGTTAGCCGTGCTTCTCCGTAGGGTTAAGCATGCTTCTTTGTGGGGGTAAAACATTGAGGGACACTTAGTTGTGTCCCTCAATGTGAAATATTTTAAAGGCAGCAGCACCAAAAGGCTTACAGCACCTGGTATTCCCAGGCGGTCTCCCGTGCTTCTCCGTAGGGTTAGTCGTGCTTCTTCGTCGGGTTAAGCGTGCTTCTTTGTGGGGGCAAAACGTTGAGGGACACTTTGTTGTGTCCCTCAATGTGAAATATTTTAAAGGCAGCAGCACCAAAAGGCTTACAGCACCTGGTATTCCCAGGCGGTCTCCCATCCAAGTACTAACCAGGCCCGACCCTGCTTAGCTTCCGAGATCAGACGAGATCGGGCGTTCTCAAGGTAGTGTGGCCGTAAGCCACAATGTGCTAACAGGAACAGCTTTTCGTAAAGCAGCAAAGCCAGTTGCCACTTTGTTTCTTTTTGCTTTGATTACACCTCTGTAGGGTTAGCCGTACTTCTCCGTAGAGTTAGCCGTGCTTCTCCATAGGGTTAAGCATGCTTCTTTGTGGGGGCAAAACATTGAGGGACACTTAGTTGTGTCCCTCAATGTGAAATATTTTAAAGGCAGCAGCACCAAAAGGCTTACAGCACCTGGTATTCCCAGGCGTTCTCCCGTGCTTCTCCGTAGGGTTAGTCGTGCTTCTTCGTAGGGTTAAGCGTGCTTCTTTGTGGGGGCAAAACGTTGAGGGACACTTTGTTGTGTCCCTCAATGTGAAATATTTTAAAGATAGCAGTACCAAAAGGCTTACAGCACCTGGTATTCCCAGGCGGTCTCCCATCCAAGTACTAACCAGGCCCGACCCTGCTTAGCTTCCGAGATCAGACGAGATCGGGCGTTCTCAAGGTAGTGTGGCCGTAAGCCACAAAGTACTGCCAGCTACAGCTTTTCGTAAAGCAGCACATCCAGTTGGCACTTTGTTTCTTTTTGCTTTGATTACACCTCTGTAGGGTTAGCCGTGCTTCTCCGTAGGGTTAAGCATGCTTCTTTGTGGGGGTAAAACATTGAGGGACACTTAGTTGTGTCCCTCAATGTGAAATATTTTAAAGGCAGCAGCACCAAAAGGCTTACAGCACCTGGTATTCCCAGGCGGTCTCCCGTGCTTCTCCGTAGGGTTAGTCGTGCTTCTTCGTCGGGTTAAGCGTGCTTCTTTGTGGGGGCAAAACGTTGAGGGACACTTTGTTGTGTCCCTCAATGTGAAATATTTTAAAGGCAGCAGCACCAAAAGGCTTACAGCACCTGGTATTCCCAGGCGGTCTCCCGTGCTTCTCCGTAGGGTTAGTCGTGCTTCTTCGTAGGGTTAAGCGTGCTTCTTTGTGGGGGCAAAACGTTGAGGGACACTTTGTTGTGTCCCTCAATGTGAAATATTTTAAAGGCAGCAGCACCAAAAGGCTTACAGCACCTGGTATTCCGAGGCGGTCTCCCATCCAAGTACTAACCAGGCCCGACCCTGCTTAGCTTCCGAGATCAGACGAGATCGGGCGTTCTTTTTTTCTTTTATTTATGAAAAAATTCAAAAGTAAAAAAAAATTTTTTTACAATTATTTACAGTGAACAAAAATGAAGAACAAAAATTTTAAATTACTAAAAAATAAAACAGATTTCAATCAATAATGTGAAAAAAAAAAGAAATCAATAGAATTAAATTAATTCAAAATAAAATTTGAATTAAAATATAATCGTTCACGACAAAACAAAGTAAAAAAAAACATATGCACAAATCTCATTTTCAAACAAAACATACGCAAATAAGATAAAAGAAAACAATCATTAATTGTAATATACTAAATAACAAAAGTTCAAAAAGACCATCCTTGAAAATAAACACATTTTATAAGAGGCCCAAACATATTTTCACAAAGTCCCTTGCTGATGCTATTTACTGTTTTAAGATGATTTTGCAATAGTCCTGAAAAAAGCTTCCAACGGTCCACTTTCTTGTTATCATAGAGTTGAAGATTTCTGGAAATGTAGATGGTGTGCCTGGCCAGGGAAAGAATGATGTTACAGAGGTTAAATTGTGTCTTTGTTAAATGTCCGAGAGAAGATGTGATTCCAAAAAGTCTGATTGAGTCCCAGTTGTTGTCGTCCGATGTAGAGATGTTGTTGATGATTTGATGGATCTTGTTCCAGAAGAGGGTGCAGCCGGGACAGTGGAGGAACAGGTGCTCTAAAGTCTCGGGGTCTGAAAGACAAACTGTACAGTCTCTGCCATACTTCTCCTTGTTTATCTGGTGCAGGATGACGCCCGTAAAAATTCTTCTGTAAAAGCTTACAGCACCTGGTATTCCCAGGCGGTCTCCCATCCAAGTACTAACCAGGCCCGACCCTGCTTAGCTTCCGAGATCAGACGAGATCGGGCGTTCTCAAGGTAGTGTGGCCGTAAGCCACAAAGTACTGCCAGCTACAGCTTTTCGTAAAGCAGCACATCCAGTTGGCACTTTGTTTCTTTTTGCTTTGATTACACCTCTGTAGGGTTAGCCGTGCTTCTCCGTAGGGTTAAGCATGCTTCTTTGTGGGGGTAAAACATTGAGGGACACTTAGTTGTGTCCCTCAATGTGAAATATTTTAAAGGCAGCAGCACCAAAAGGCTTACAGCACCTGGTATTCCCAGGCGGTCTCCCGTGCTTCTCCGTAGGGTTAGTCGTGCTTCTTCGTCGGGTTAAGCGTGCTTCTTTGTGGGGGCAAAACGTTGAGGGACACTTTGTTGTGTCCCTCAATGTGAAATATTTTAAAGGCAGCAGCACCAAAAGGCTTACAGCACCTGGTATTCCCAGGCGGTCTCCCATCCAAGTACTAACCAGGCCCGACCCTGCTTAGCTTCCGAGATCAGACGAGATCGGGCGTTCTCAAGGTAGTGTGGCCGTAAGCCACAATGTGCTAACAGGAACAGCTTTTCGTAAAGCAGCAAAGCCAGTTGCCACTTTGTTTCTTTTTGCTTTGATTACACCTCTGTAGGGTTAGCCGTACTTCTCCGTAGAGTTAGCCGTGCTTCTCCATAGGGTTAAGCATGCTTCTTTGTGGGGGTAAAACATTGAGGGACACTTAGTTGTGTCCCTCAATGTGAAATATTTTAAAGGCAGCAGCACCAAAAGGCTTACAGCACCTGGTATTCCCAGGCGGTCTCCCGTGCTTCTCCGTAGGGTTAGTCTTGCTTCTTCGTAGGGTTAAGCGTGCTTCTTTGTGGGGGCAAAACATTGAGGGACACTTAGTTGTGTCCCTCAATGTGAAATATTTTAAAGGCAGCAGCACCAAAAGGCTTACAGCACCTGGTATTCCCAGGCGGTCTCCCGTGCTTCTCCGTAGGGTTAGTCGTGCTTCTTCGTCGGGTTAAGCGTGCTTCTTTGTGGGGGCAAAACGTTGAGGGACACTTTGTTGTGTCCCTCAATGTGAAATATTTTAAAGGCAGCAGCACCAAAAGGCTTACAGCACCTGGTATTCCCAGGCGGTCTCCCGTGCTTCTCCGTAGGGTTAGTCGTGCTTCTTCGTAGGGTTAAGCGTGCTTCTTTGTGGTCGCAAAACGTTGAGGGACACTTTGTTGTGTCCCTCAATGTGAAATATTTTAAAGGCAGCAGCACCAAAAGGCTTACAGCACCTGGTATTCCCAGGCGGTCTCCCGTGCTTCTCCGTAGAGTTAGCCGTGCTTCTCCGTAGGGTTAAGCGTGCTTCTTTGTGGGGGCAAAACATTGAGGGACACTTAGTTGTGTCCCTCAATGTGAAATATTTTAAAGATAGCAGTACCAAAAGGCTTACAGCACCTGGTATTCCCAGGCGGTCTCCCATCCAAGTACTAACCAGGCCCGACCCTGCTTAGCTTCCAAGATCAGACGAGATCGGGCGTTCTCAAGGTAGTGTGGCTGTAAGCCACAAAGTACTGCCAGCTACAGCTTTTCGTAAAGCAGCACATCCAGTTGGCACTTTGTTTCTTTTTGCTTTGATTACACCTCTGTAGGGTTAGCCGTGCTTCTCCGTAGGGTTAAGCATGCTTCTTTGTGGGGGTAAAACATTGAGGGACACTTAGTTGTGTCCCTCAATGTGAAATATTTTAAAGGCAGCAGCACCAAAAGGCTTACAGCACCTGGTATTCCCAGGCGGTCTCCCGTGCTTCTCCGTAGGGTTAGTCGTGCTTCTTCGTCGGGTTAAGCGTGCTTCTTTGTGGGGGCAAAACGTTGAGGGACACTTTGTTGTGTCCCTCAATGTGAAATATTTTAAAGGCAGCAGCACCAAAAGGCTTACAGCACCTGGTATTCCCAGGCGGTCTCCCGTGCTTCTCCGTAGGGTTAGTCGTGCTTCTTCGTAGGGTTAAGCGTGCTTCTTTGTGGGGGCAAAACGTTGAGGGACACTTTGTTGTGTCCCTCAATGTGAAATATTTTAAAGGCAGCAGCACCAAAAGGCTTACAGCACCTGGTATTCCCAGGCGGTCTCCCATCCAAGTACTAACCAGGCCCGACCCTGCTTAGCTTCCGAGATCAGACGAGATCGGGCGTTCTCAAGGTAGTGTGGCCGTAAGCCACAAAGTACTGCCAGCTACAGCTTTTCGTAAAGCAGCACATGCAGTTGGCACTTTGTTTCTTTTTGCTTTGATTACACCTCTGTAGGGTTAGCCGTGCTTCTCCGTAGGGTTAAGCATGCTTCTTTGTGGGGGTAAAACATTGAGGGACACTTAGTTGTGTCCCTCAATGTGAAATATTTTAAAGGCAGCAGCACCAAAAGGCTTACAGCACCTGGTATTCCCAGGCGGTCTCCCGTGCTTCTCCGTAGGGTTAGTCGTGCTTCTTCGTCGGGTTAAGCGTGCTTCTTTGTGGGGGCAAAACGTTGAGGGACACTTTGTTGTGTCCCTCAATGTGAAATATTTTAAAGGCAGCAGCACCAAAAGGCTTACAGCACCTGGTATTCCCAGGCGGTCTCCCATCCAAGTACTAACCAGGCCCGACCCTGCTTAGCTTCCGAGATCAGACGAGATCGGGCGTTCTCAAGGTAGTGTGGCCGTAAGCCACAATGTGCTAACAGGAACAGCTTTTCGTAAAGCAGCAAAGCCAGTTGCCACTTTGTTTCTTTTTGCTTTGATTACACCTCTGTAGGGTTAGCCGTACTTCTCCGTAGAGTTAGCCGTGCTTCTCCATAGGGTTAAGCATGCTTCTTTGTGGGGGCAAAACATTGAGGGACACTTAGTTGTGTCCCTCAATGTGAAATATTTTAAAGGCAGCAGCACCAAAAGGCTTACAGCACCTGGTATTCCCAGGCGTTCTCCCGTGCTTCTCCGTAGGGTTAGTCGTGCTTCTTCGTAGGGTTAAGCGTGCTTCTTTGTGGGGGCAAAACGTTGAGGGACACTTTGTTGTGTCCCTCAATGTGAAATATTTTAAAGATAGCAGTACCAAAAGGCTTACAGCACCTGGTATTCCCAGGCGGTCTCCCATCCAAGTACTAACCAGGCCCGACCCTGCTTAGCTTCCGAGATCAGACGAGATCGGGCGTTCTCAAGGTAGTGTGGCCGTAAGCCACAAAGTACTGCCAGCTACAGCTTTTCGTAAAGCAGCACATCCAGTTGGCACTTTGTTTCTTTTTGCTTTGATTACACCTCTGTAGGGTTAGCCGTGCTTCTCCGTAGGGTTAAGCATGCTTCTTTGTGGGGGTAAAACATTGAGGGACACTTAGTTGTGTCCCTCAATGTGAAATATTTTAAAGGCAGCAGCACCAAAAGGCTTACAGCACCTGGTATTCCCAGGCGGTCTCCCGTGCTTCTCCGTAGGGTTAGTCGTGCTTCTTCGTCGGGTTAAGCGTGCTTCTTTGTGGGGGCAAAACGTTGAGGGACACTTTGTTGTGTCCCTCAATGTGAAATATTTTAAAGGCAGCAGCACCAAAAGGCTTACAGCACCTGGTATTCCCAGGCGGTCTCCCGTGCTTCTCCGTAGGGTTAGTCGTGCTTCTTCGTAGGGTTAAGCGTGCTTCTTTGTGGGGGCAAAACGTTGAGGGACACTTTGTTGTGTCCCTCAATGTGAAATATATTAAAGGCAGCAGCACCAAAAGGCTTACAGCACCTGGTATTCCGAGGCGGTCTCCCATCCAAGTACTAACCAGGCCCGACCCTGCTTAGCTTCCGAGATCAGACGAGATCGGGCGTTCTTTTTTTCTTTTATTTATGAAAAAATTCAAAAGTAAAAAAAAATTTTTTTACAATTATTTACAGTGAACAAAAATGAAGAACAAAAATTTTAAATTACTAAAAAATAAAACAGATTTCAATCAATAATGTGAAAAAAAAAAGAAATCAATAGAATTAAATTAATTCAAAATAAAATTTGAATTAAAATATAATCGTTCACGACAAAACAAAGTAAAAAAAAACATATGCACAAATCTCATTTTCAAACAAAACATACGCAAATAAGATAAAAGAAAACAATCATTAATTGTAATATACTAAATAACAAAAGTTCAAAAAGACCATCCTTGAAAATAAACACATTTTATAAGAGGCCCAAACATATTTTCACAAAGTCCCTTGCTGATGCTATTTACTGTTTTAAGATGATTTTGCAATAGTCCTGAAAAAAGCTTCCAACGGTCCACTTTCTTGTTATCATAGAGTTGAAGATTTCTGGAAATGTAGATGGTGTGCCTGGCCAGGGAAAGAATGATGTTACAGAGGTTAAATTGTGTCTTTGTTAAATGTCCGAGAGAAGATGTGATTCCAAAAAGTCTGATTGAGTCCCAGTTGTTGTCGTCCGATGTAGAGATGTTGTTGATGATTTGATGGATCTTGTTCCAGAAGAGGGTGCAGCCGGGACAGTGGAGGAACAGGTGCTCTAAAGTCTCGGGGTCTGAAAGACAAACTGTACAGTCTCTGCCATACTTCTCCTTGTTTATCTGGTGCAGGATGACGCCCGTAAAAATTCTTCTGTAAAAGCTTACAGCACCTGGTATTCCCAGGCGGTCTCCCATCCAAGTACTAACCAGGCCCGACCCTGCTTAGCTTCCGAGATCAGACGAGATCGGGCGTTCTCAAGGTAGTGTGGCCGTAAGCCACAAAGTACTGCCAGCTACAGCTTTTCGTAAAGCAGCACATCCAGTTGGCACTTTGTTTCTTTTTGCTTTGATTACACCTCTGTAGGGTTAGCCGTGCTTCTCCGTAGGGTTAAGCATGCTTCTTTGTGGGGGTAAAACATTGAGGGACACTTAGTTGTGTCCCTCAATGTGAAATATTTTAAAGGCAGCAGCACCAAAAGGCTTACAGCACCTGGTATTCCCAGGCGGTCTCCCGTGCTTCTCCGTAGGGTTAGTCGTGCTTCTTCGTCGGGTTAAGCGTGCTTCTTTGTGGGGGCAAAACGTTGAGGGACACTTTGTTGTGTCCCTCAATGTGAAATATTTTAAAGGCAGCAGCACCAAAAGGCTTACAGCACCTGGTATTCCCAGGCGGTCTCCCATCCAAGTACTAACCAGGCCCGACCCTGCTTAGCTTCCGAGATCAGACGAGATCGGGCGTTCTCAAGGTAGTGTGGCCGTAAGCCACAATGTGCTAACAGGAACAGCTTTTCGTAAAGCAGCAAAGCCAGTTGCCACTTTGTTTCTTTTTGCTTTGATTACACCTCTGTAGGGTTAGCCGTACTTCTCCGTAGAGTTAGCCGTGCTTCTCCATAGGGTTAAGCATGCTTCTTTGTGGGGGTAAAACATTGAGGGACACTTAGTTGTGTCCCTCAATGTGAAATATTTTAAAGGCAGCAGCACCAAAAGGCTTACAGCACCTGGTATTCCCAGGCGGTCTCCCGTGCTTCTCCGTAGGGTTAGTCTTGCTTCTTCGTAGGGTTAAGCGTGCTTCTTTGTGGGGGCAAAACATTGAGGGACACTTAGTTGTGTCCCTCAATGTGAAATATTTTAAAGGCAGCAGCACCAAAAGGCTTACAGCACCTGGTATTCCCAGGCGGTCTCCCGTGCTTCTCCGTAGGGTTAGTCGTGCTTCTTCGTCGGGTTAAGCGTGCTTCTTTGTGGGGGCAAAACGTTGAGGGACACTTTGTTGTGTCCCTCAATGTGAAATATTTTAAAGGCAGCAGCACCAAAAGGCTTACAGCACCTGGTATTCCCAGGCGGTCTCCCGTGCTTCTCCGTAGGGTTAGTCGTGCTTCTTCGTAGGGTTAAGCGTGCTTCTTTGTGGTCGCAAAACGTTGAGGGACACTTTGTTGTGTCCCTCAATGTGAAATATTTTAAAGGCAGCAGCACCAAAAGGCTTACAGCACCTGGTATTCCCAGGCGGTCTCCCATCCAAGTACTAACCAGGCCCGACCCTGCTTAGCTTCCGAGATCAGACGAGATCGGGCGTTCTCAAGGTAGTGTGGCCGTAAGCCACAAAGTACTGCCAGCTACAGCTTTTCGTAAAGCAGCACATCCAGTTGGCACTTTGTTTCTTTTTGCTTTGATTACACCTCTGTAGGGTTAGCCGTGCTTCTCCGTAGGGTTAGTCGTGCTTCTTCGTCGGGTTAAGCGTGCTTCTTTGTGGGGGCAAAACGTTGAGGGACACTTTGTTGTGTCCCTCAATGTGAAATATTTTAAAGGCAGCAGCACCAAAAGGCTTACAGCACCTGGTATTCCCAGGCGTTCTCCCGTGCTTCTCCGTAGGGTTAGTCGTGCTTCTTCGTAGGGTTAAGCGTGCTTCTTTGTGGGGGCAAAACGTTGAGGGACACTTTGTTGTGTCCCTCAATGTGAAATATTTTAAAGGCAGCAGCACCAAAAGGCTTACAGCACCTGGTATTCCCAGGCGGTCTCCCGTGCTTCTCCGTAGAGTTAGCCGTGCTTCTCCGTAGGGTTAAGCGTGCTTCTTTGTGGGGGCAAAACATTGAGGGACACTTAGTTGTGTCCCTCAATGTGAAATATTTTAAAGATAGCAGTACCAAAAGGCTTACAGCACCTGGTATTCCCAGGCGGTCTCCCATCCAAGTACTAACCAGGCCCGACCCTGCTTAGCTTCCAAGATCAGACGAGATCGGGCGTTCTCAAGGTAGTGTGGCTGTAAGCCACAAAGTACTGCCAGCTACAGCTTTTCGTAAAGCAGCACATCCAGTTGGCACTTTGTTTCTTTTTGCTTTGATTACACCTCTGTAGGGTTAGCCGTGCTTCTCCGTAGGGTTAAGCATGCTTCTTTGTGGGGGTAAAACATTGAGGGACACTTAGTTGTGTCCCTCAATGTGAAATATTTTAAAGGCAGCAGCACCAAAAGGCTTACAGCACCTGGTATTCCCAGGCGGTCTCCCGTGCTTCTCCGTAGGGTTAGTCGTGCTTCTTCGTCGGGTTAAGCGTGCTTCTTTGTGGGGGCAAAACGTTGAGGGACACTTTGTTGTGTCCCTCAATGTGAAATATTTTAAAGGCAGCAGCACCAAAAGGCTTACAGCACCTGGTATTCCCAGGCGGTCTCCCGTGCTTCTCCGTAGGGTTAGTCGTGCTTCTTCGTAGGGTTAAGCGTGCTTCTTTGTGGGGGCAAAACGTTGAGGGACACTTTGTTGTGTCCCTCAATGTGAAATATTTTAAAGGCAGCAGCACCAAAAGGCTTACAGCACCTGGTATTCCCAGGCGGTCTCCCATCCAAGTACTAACCAGGCCCGACCCTGCTTAGCTTCCGAGATCAGACGAGATCGGGCGTTCTCAAGGTAGTGTGGCCGTAAGCCACAAAGTACTGCCAGCTACAGCTTTTCGTAAAGCAGCACATCCAGTTGGCACTTTGTTTCTTTTTGCTTTGATTACACCTCTGTAGGGTTAGCCGTGCTTCTCCGTAGGGTTAAGCATGCTTCTTTGTGGGGGTAAAACATTGAGGGACACTTAGTTGTGTCCCTCAATGTGAAATATTTTAAAGGCAGCAGCACCAAAAGGCTTACAGCACCTGGTATTCCCAGGCGGTCTCCCGTGCTTCTCCGTAGGGTTAGTCGTGCTTCTTCGTCGGGTTAAGCGTGCTTCTTTGTGGGGGCAAAACGTTGAGGGACACTTTGTTGTGTCCCTCAATGTGAAATATTTTAAAGGCAGCAGCACCAAAAGGCTTACAGCACCTGGTATTCCCAGGCGGTCTCCCATCCAAGTACTAACCAGGCCCGACCCTGCTTAGCTTCCGAGATCAGACGAGATCGGGCGTTCTCAAGGTAGTGTGGCCGTAAGCCACAATGTGCTAACAGGAACAGCTTTTCGTAAAGCAGCAAAGCCAGTTGCCACTTTGTTTCTTTTTGCTTTGATTACACCTCTGTAGGGTTAGCCGTACTTCTCCGTAGAGTTAGCCGTGCTTCTCCATAGGGTTAAGCATGCTTCTTTGTGGGGGCAAAACATTGAGGGACACTTAGTTGTGTCCCTCAATGTGAAATATTTTAAAGGCAGCAGCACCAAAAGGCTTACAGCACCTGGTATTCCCAGGCGTTCTCCCGTGCTTCTCCGTAGGGTTAGTCGTGCTTCTTCGTAGGGTTAAGCGTGCTTCTTTGTGGGGGCAAAACGTTGAGGGACACTTTGTTGTGTCCCTCAATGTGAAATATTTTAAAGATAGCAGTACCAAAAGGCTTACAGCACCTGGTATTCCCAGGCGGTCTCCCATCCAAGTACTAACCAGGCCCGACCCTGCTTAGCTTCCGAGATCAGACGAGATCGGGCGTTCTCAAGGTAGTGTGGCCGTAAGCCACAAAGTACTGCCAGCTACAGCTTTTCGTAAAGCAGCACATCCAGTTGGCACTTTGTTTCTTTTTGCTTTGATTACACCTCTGTAGGGTTAGCCGTGCTTCTCCGTAGGGTTAAGCATGCTTCTTTGTGGGGGTAAAACATTGAGGGACACTTAGTTGTGTCCCTCAATGTGAAATATTTTAAAGGCAGCAGCACCAAAAGGCTTACAGCACCTGGTATT
This sequence comes from Xiphophorus hellerii, assembly GCF_003331165.1. NCBI lineage: Eukaryota > Metazoa > Chordata > Actinopteri > Cyprinodontiformes > Poeciliidae > Xiphophorus > Xiphophorus hellerii. The sequence goes on along the minus strand of NC_045673.1, from coordinate 28,081,254 downwards.
CCCAGGCGGTCTCCCGTGCTTCTCCGTAGGGTTAGTCGTGCTTCTTCGTCGGGTTAAGCGTGCTTCTTTGTGGGGGCAAAACGTTGAGGGACACTTTGTTGTGTCCCTCAATGTGAAATATTTTAAAGGCAGCAGCACCAAAAGGCTTACAGCACCTGGTATTCCCAGGCGGTCTCCCGTGCTTCTCCGTAGGGTTAGTCGTGCTTCTTCGTAGGGTTAAGCGTGCTTCTTTGTGGGGGCAAAACGTTGAGGGACACTTTGTTGTGTCCCTCAATGTGAAATATTTTAAAGGCAGCAGCACCAAAAGGCTTACAGCACCTGGTATTCCCAGGCGGTCTCCCATCCAAGTACTAACCAGGCCCGACCCTGCTTAGCTTCCGAGATCAGACGAGATCGGGCGTTCTTTTTTTCTTTTATTTATGAAAAAATTCAAAAGTAAAAAAAAATGTTTTTACAATTATTTACAGTGAACAAAAATGAAGAACAAAAATTTTAAATTACTAAAAAATAAAACAGATTTCAATCAATAATGTGAAAAAAAAAAGAAATCAATAGAATTAAATTAATTCAAAATAAAATTTGAATTAAAATATAATCGTTCACGACAAAACAAAGTAAAAAAAAACATATGCACAAATCTCATTTTCAAACAAAACATACGCAAATAAGATAAAAGAAAACAATCATTAATTGTAATATACTAAATAACAAAAGTTCAAAAAGACCATCCTTGAAAATAAACACATTTTATAAGAGGCCCAAACATATTTTCACAAAGTCCCTTGCTGATGCTATTTACTGTTTTAAGATGATTTTGCAATAGTCCTGAAAAAAGCTTCCAACGGTCCACTTTCTTGTTATCATAGAGTTGAAGATTTCTGGAAATGTAGATGGTGTGCCTGGCCAGGGAAAGAATGATGTTACAGAGGTTAAATTGTGTCTTTGTTAAATGTCCGAGAGAAGATGTGATTCCAAAAAGTCTGATTGAGTCCCAGTTGTTGTCGTCCGATGTAGAGATGTTGTTGATGATTTGATGGATCTTGTTCCAGAAGAGGGTGCAGCCGGGACAGTGGAGGAACAGGTGCTCTAAAGTCTCGGGGTCTGAAAGACAAACTGTACAGTCTCTGCCATACTTCTCCTTGTTTATCTGGTGCAGGATGACGCCCGTAAAAATTCTTCTGTAAAAGCTTACAGCACCTGGTATTCCCAGGCGGTCTCCCATCCAAGTACTAACCAGGCCCGACCCTGCTTAGCTTCCGAGATCAGACGAGATCGGGCGTTCTCAAGGTAGTGTGGCCGTAAGCCACAAAGTACTGCCAGCTACAGCTTTTCGTAAAGCAGCACATCCAGTTGGCACTTTGTTTCTTTTTGCTTTGATTACACCTCTGTAGGGTTAGCCGTGCTTCTCCGTAGGGTTAAGCATGCTTCTTTGTGGGGGTAAAACATTGAGGGACACTTAGTTGTGTCCCTCAATGTGAAATATTTTAAAGGCAGCAGCACCAAAAGGCTTACAGCACCTGGTATTCCCAGGCGGTCTCCCGTGCTTCTCCGTAGGGTTAGTCGTGCTTCTTCGTCGGGTTAAGCGTGCTTCTTTGTGGGGGCAAAACGTTGAGGGACACTTTGTTGTGTCCCTCAATGTGAAATATTTTAAAGGCAGCAGCACCAAAAGGCTTACAGCACCTGGTATTCCCAGGCGGTCTCCCATCCAAGTACTAACCAGGCCCGACCCTGCTTAGCTTCCGAGATCAGACGAGATCGGGCGTTCTCAAGGTAGTGTGGCCGTAAGCCACAATGTGCTAACAGGAACAGCTTTTCGTAAAGCAGCAAAGCCAGTTGCCACTTTGTTTCTTTTTGCTTTGATTACACCTCTGTAGGGTTAGCCGTACTTCTCCGTAGAGTTAGCCGTGCTTCTCCATAGGGTTAAGCATGCTTCTTTGTGGGGGTAAAACATTGAGGGACACTTAGTTGTGTCCCTCAATGTGAAATATTTTAAAGGCAGCAGCACCAAAAGGCTTACAGCACCTGGTATTCCCAGGCGGTCTCCCGTGCTTCTCCGTAGGGTTAGTCTTGCTTCTTCGTAGGGTTAAGCGTGCTTCTTTGTGGGGGCAAAACATTGAGGGACACTTAGTTGTGTCCCTCAATGTGAAATATTTTAAAGGCAGCAGCACCAAAAGGCTTACAGCACCTGGTATTCCCAGGCGGTCTCCCGTGCTTCTCCGTAGGGTTAGTCGTGCTTCTTCGTCGGGTTAAGCGTGCTTCTTTGTGGGGGCAAAACGTTGAGGGACACTTTGTTGTGTCCCTCAATGTGAAATATTTTAAAGGCAGCAGCACCAAAAGGCTTACAGCACCTGGTATTCCCAGGCGGTCTCCCGTGCTTCTCCGTAGGGTTAGTCGTGCTTCTTCGTAGGGTTAAGCGTGCTTCTTTGTGGTCGCAAAACGTTGAGGGACACTTTGTTGTGTCCCTCAATGTGAAATATTTTAAAGGCAGCAGCACCAAAAGGCTTACAGCACCTGGTATTCCCAGGCGGTCTCCCATCCAAGTACTAACCAGGCCCGACCCTGCTTAGCTTCCGAGATCAGACGAGATCGGGCGTTCTCAAGGTAGTGTGGCCGTAAGCCACAAAGTACTGCCAGCTACAGCTTTTCGTAAAGCAGCACATCCAGTTGGCACTTTGTTTCTTTTTGCTTTGATTACACCTCTGTAGGGTTAGCCGTGCTTCTCCGTAGGGTTAGTCGTGCTTCTTCGTCGGGTTAAGCGTGCTTCTTTGTGGGGGCAAAACGTTGAGGGACACTTTGTTGTGTCCCTCAATGTGAAATATTTTAAAGGCAGCAGCACCAAAAGGCTTACAGCACCTGGTATTCCCAGGCGTTCTCCCGTGCTTCTCCGTAGGGTTAGTCGTGCTTCTTCGTAGGGTTAAGCGTGCTTCTTTGTGGGGGCAAAACGTTGAGGGACACTTTGTTGTGTCCCTCAATGTGAAATATTTTAAAGGCAGCAGCACCAAAAGGCTTACAGCACCTGGTATTCCCAGGCGGTCTCCCGTGCTTCTCCGTAGAGTTAGCCGTGCTTCTCCGTAGGGTTAAGCGTGCTTCTTTGTGGGGGCAAAACATTGAGGGACACTTAGTTGTGTCCCTCAATGTGAAATATTTTAAAGATAGCAGTACCAAAAGGCTTACAGCACCTGGTATTCCCAGGCGGTCTCCCATCCAAGTACTAACCAGGCCCGACCCTGCTTAGCTTCCAAGATCAGACGAGATCGGGCGTTCTCAAGGTAGTGTGGCTGTAAGCCACAAAGTACTGCCAGCTACAGCTTTTCGTAAAGCAGCACATCCAGTTGGCACTTTGTTTCTTTTTGCTTTGATTACACCTCTGTAGGGTTAGCCGTGCTTCTCCGTAGGGTTAAGCATGCTTCTTTGTGGGGGTAAAACATTGAGGGACACTTAGTTGTGTCCCTCAATGTGAAATATTTTAAAGGCAGCAGCACCAAAAGGCTTACAGCACCTGGTATTCCCAGGCGGTCTCCCGTGCTTCTCCGTAGGGTTAGTCGTGCTTCTTCGTCGGGTTAAGCGTGCTTCTTTGTGGGGGCAAAACGTTGAGGGACACTTTGTTGTGTCCCTCAATGTGAAATATTTTAAAGGCAGCAGCACCAAAAGGCTTACAGCACCTGGTATTCCCAGGCGGTCTCCCGTGCTTCTCCGTAGGGTTAGTCGTGCTTCTTCGTAGGGTTAAGCGTGCTTCTTTGTGGGGGCAAAACGTTGAGGGACACTTTGTTGTGTCCCTCAATGTGAAATATTTTAAAGGCAGCAGCACCAAAAGGCTTACAGCACCTGGTATTCCCAGGCGGTCTCCCATCCAAGTACTAACCAGGCCCGACCCTGCTTAGCTTCCGAGATCAGACGAGATCGGGCGTTCTCAAGGTAGTGTGGCCGTAAGCCACAAAGTACTGCCAGCTACAGCTTTTCGTAAAGCAGCACATCCAGTTGGCACTTTGTTTCTTTTTGCTTTGATTACACCTCTGTAGGGTTAGCCGTGCTTCTCCGTAGGGTTAAGCATGCTTCTTTGTGGGGGTAAAACATTGAGGGACACTTAGTTGTGTCCCTCAATGTGAAATATTTTAAAGGCAGCAGCACCAAAAGGCTTACAGCACCTGGTATTCCCAGGCGGTCTCCCGTGCTTCTCCGTAGGGTTAGTCGTGCTTCTTCGTCGGGTTAAGCGTGCTTCTTTGTGGGGGCAAAACGTTGAGGGACACTTTGTTGTGTCCCTCAATGTGAAATATTTTAAAGGCAGCAGCACCAAAAGGCTTACAGCACCTGGTATTCCCAGGCGGTCTCCCATCCAAGTACTAACCAGGCCCGACCCTGCTTAGCTTCCGAGATCAGACGAGATCGGGCGTTCTCAAGGTAGTGTGGCCGTAAGCCACAATGTGCTAACAGGAACAGCTTTTCGTAAAGCAGCAAAGCCAGTTGCCACTTTGTTTCTTTTTGCTTTGATTACACCTCTGTAGGGTTAGCCGTACTTCTCCGTAGAGTTAGCCGTGCTTCTCCATAGGGTTAAGCATGCTTCTTTGTGGGGGCAAAACATTGAGGGACACTTAGTTGTGTCCCTCAATGTGAAATATTTTAAAGGCAGCAGCACCAAAAGGCTTACAGCACCTGGTATTCCCAGGCGTTCTCCCGTGCTTCTCCGTAGGGTTAGTCGTGCTTCTTCGTAGGGTTAAGCGTGCTTCTTTGTGGGGGCAAAACGTTGAGGGACACTTTGTTGTGTCCCTCAATGTGAAATATTTTAAAGATAGCAGTACCAAAAGGCTTACAGCACCTGGTATTCCCAGGCGGTCTCCCGTGCTTCTCCGTAGAGTTAGCCGTGCTTCTCCGTAGGGTTAAGCGTGCTTCTTTGTGGGGGCAAAACATTGAGGGACACTTAGTTGTGTCCCTCAATGTGAAATATTTTAAAGATAGCAGTACCAAAAGGCTTACAGCACCTGGTATTCCCAGGCGGTCTCCCATCCAAGTACTAACCAGGCCCGACCCTGCTTAGCTTCCAAGATCAGACGAGATCGGGCGTTCTCAAGGTAGTGTGGCTGTAAGCCACAAAGTACTGCCAGCTACAGCTTTTCGTAAAGCAGCACATCCAGTTGGCACTTTGTTTCTTTTTGCTTTGATTACACCTCTGTAGGGTTAGCCGTGCTTCTCCGTAGGGTTAAGCATGCTTCTTTGTGGGGGTAAAACATTGAGGGACACTTAGTTGTGTCCCTCAATGTGAAATATTTTAAAGGCAGCAGCACCAAAAGGCTTACAGCACCTGGTATTCCCAGGCGGTCTCCCGTGCTTCTCCGTAGGGTTAGTCGTGCTTCTTCGTCGGGTTAAGCGTGCTTCTTTGTGGGGGCAAAACGTTGAGGGACACTTTGTTGTGTCCCTCAATGTGAAATATTTTAAAGGCAGCAGCACCAAAAGGCTTACAGCACCTGGTATTCCCAGGCGGTCTCCCGTGCTTCTCCGTAGGGTTAGTCGTGCTTCTTCGTAGGGTTAAGCGTGCTTCTTTGTGGGGGCAAAACGTTGAGGGACACTTTGTTGTGTCCCTCAATGTGAAATATTTTAAAGGCAGCAGCACCAAAAGGCTTACAGCACCTGGTATTCCCAGGCGGTCTCCCATCCAAGTACTAACCAGGCCCGACCCTGCTTAGCTTCCGAGATCAGACGAGATCGGGCGTTCTCAAGGTAGTGTGGCCGTAAGCCACAAAGTACTGCCAGCTACAGCTTTTCGTAAAGCAGCACATCCAGTTGGCACTTTGTTTCTTTTTGCTTTGATTACACCTCTGTAGGGTTAGCCGTGCTTCTCCGTAGGGTTAAGCATGCTTCTTTGTGGGGGTAAAACATTGAGGGACACTTAGTTGTGTCCCTCAATGTGAAATATTTTAAAGGCAGCAGCACCAAAAGGCTTACAGCACCTGGTATTCCCAGGCGGTCTCCCGTGCTTCTCCGTAGGGTTAGTCGTGCTTCTTCGTCGGGTTAAGCGTGCTTCTTTGTGGGGGCAAAACGTTGAGGGACACTTTGTTGTGTCCCTCAATGTGAAATATTTTAAAGGCAGCAGCACCAAAAGGCTTACAGCACCTGGTATTCCCAGGCGGTCTCCCATCCAAGTACTAACCAGGCCCGACCCTGCTTAGCTTCCGAGATCAGACGAGATCGGGCGTTCTCAAGGTAGTGTGGCCGTAAGCCACAATGTGCTAACAGGAACAGCTTTTCGTAAAGCAGCAAAGCCAGTTGCCACTTTGTTTCTTTTTGCTTTGATTACACCTCTGTAGGGTTAGCCGTACTTCTCCGTAGAGTTAGCCGTGCTTCTCCATAGGGTTAAGCATGCTTCTTTGTGGGGGCAAAACATTGAGGGACACTTAGTTGTGTCCCTCAATGTGAAATATTTTAAAGGCAGCAGCACCAAAAGGCTTACAGCACCTGGTATTCCCAGGCGTTCTCCCGTGCTTCTCCGTAGGGTTAGTCGTGCTTCTTCGTAGGGTTAAGCGTGCTTCTTTGTGGGGGCAAAACGTTGAGGGACACTTTGTTGTGTCCCTCAATGTGAAATATTTTAAAGATAGCAGTACCAAAAGGCTTACAGCACCTGGTATTCCCAGGCGGTCTCCCATCCAAGTACTAACCAGGCCCGACCCTGCTTAGCTTCCGAGATCAGACGAGATCGGGCGTTCTCAAGGTAGTGTGGCCGTAAGCCACAAAGTACTGCCAGCTACAGCTTTTCGTAAAGCAGCACATCCAGTTGGCACTTTGTTTCTTTTTGCTTTGATTACACCTCTGTAGGGTTAGCCGTGCTTCTCCGTAGGGTTAAGCATGCTTCTTTGTGGGGGTAAAACATTGAGGGACACTTAGTTGTGTCCCTCAATGTGAAATATTTTAAAGGCAGCAGCACCAAAAGGCTTACAGCACCTGGTATTCCCAGGCGGTCTCCCGTGCTTCTCCGTAGGGTTAGTCGTGCTTCTTCGTCGGGTTAAGCGTGCTTCTTTGTGGGGGCAAAACGTTGAGGGACACTTTGTTGTGTCCCTCAATGTGAAATATTTTAAAGGCAGCAGCACCAAAAGGCTTACAGCACCTGGTATTCCCAGGCGGTCTCCCGTGCTTCTCCGTAGGGTTAGTCGTGCTTCTTCGTAGGGTTAAGCGTGCTTCTTTGTGGGGGCAAAACGTTGAGGGACACTTTGTTGTGTCCCTCAATGTGAAATATTTTAAAGGCAGCAGCACCAAAAGGCTTACAGCACCTGGTATTCCCAGGCGGTCTCCCATCCAAGTACTAACCAGGCCCGACCCTGCTTAGCTTCCGAGATCAGACGAGATCGGGCGTTCTTTTTTTCTTTTATTTATGAAAAAATTCAAAAGTAAAAAAAAATGTTTTTACAATTATTTACAGTGAACAAAAATGAAGAACAAAAATTTTAAATTACTAAAAAATAAAACAGATTTCAATCAATAATGTGAAAAAAAAAAGAAATCAATAGAATTAAATTAATTCAAAATAAAATTTGAATTAAAATATAATCGTTCACGACAAAACAAAGTAAAAAAAAACATATGCACAAATCTCATTTTCAAACAAAACATACGCAAATAAGATAAAAGAAAACAATCATTAATTGTAATATACTAAATAACAAAAGTTCAAAAAGACCATCCTTGAAAATAAACACATTTTATAAGAGGCCCAAACATATTTTCACAAAGTCCCTTGCTGATGCTATTTACTGTTTTAAGATGATTTTGCAATAGTCCTGAAAAAAGCTTCCAACGGTCCACTTTCTTGTTATCATAGAGTTGAAGATTTCTGGAAATGTAGATGGTGTGCCTGGCCAGGGAAAGAATGATGTTACAGAGGTTAAATTGTGTCTTTGTTAAATGTCCGAGAGAAGATGTGATTCCAAAAAGTCTGATTGAGTCCCAGTTGTTGTCGTCCGATGTAGAGATGTTGTTGATGATTTGATGGATCTTGTTCCAGAAGAGGGTGCAGCCGGGACAGTGGAGGAACAGGTGCTCTAAAGTCTCGGGGTCTGAAAGACAAACTGTACAGTCTCTGCCATACTTCTCCTTGTTTATCTGGTGCAGGATGACGCCCGTAAAAATTCTTCTGTAAAAGCTTACAGCACCTGGTATTCCCAGGCGGTCTCCCATCCAAGTACTAACCAGGCCCGACCCTGCTTAGCTTCCGAGATCAGACGAGATCGGGCGTTCTCAAGGTAGTGTGGCCGTAAGCCACAAAGTACTGCCAGCTACAGCTTTTCGTAAAGCAGCACATCCAGTTGGCACTTTGTTTCTTTTTGCTTTGATTACACCTCTGTAGGGTTAGCCGTGCTTCTCCGTAGGGTTAAGCATGCTTCTTTGTGGGGGTAAAACATTGAGGGACACTTAGTTGTGTCCCTCAATGTGAAATATTTTAAAGGCAGCAGCACCAAAAGGCTTACAGCACCTGGTATTCCCAGGCGGTCTCCCGTGCTTCTCCGTAGGGTTAGTCGTGCTTCTTCGTCGGGTTAAGCGTGCTTCTTTGTGGGGGCAAAACGTTGAGGGACACTTTGTTGTGTCCCTCAATGTGAAATATTTTAAAGGCAGCAGCACCAAAAGGCTTACAGCACCTGGTATTCCCAGGCGGTCTCCCATCCAAGTACTAACCAGGCCCGACCCTGCTTAGCTTCCGAGATCAGACGAGATCGGGCGTTCTCAAGGTAGTGTGGCCGTAAGCCACAATGTGCTAACAGGAACAGCTTTTCGTAAAGCAGCAAAGCCAGTTGCCACTTTGTTTCTTTTTGCTTTGATTACACCTCTGTAGGGTTAGCCGTACTTCTCCGTAGAGTTAGCCGTGCTTCTCCATAGGGTTAAGCATGCTTCTTTGTGGGGGTAAAACATTGAGGGACACTTAGTTGTGTCCCTCAATGTGAAATATTTTAAAGGCAGCAGCACCAAAAGGCTTACAGCACCTGGTATTCCCAGGCGGTCTCCCGTGCTTCTCCGTAGGGTTAGTCTTGCTTCTTCGTAGGGTTAAGCGTGCTTCTTTGTGGGGGCAAAACATTGAGGGACACTTAGTTGTGTCCCTCAATGTGAAATATTTTAAAGGCAGCAGCACCAAAAGGCTTACAGCACCTGGTATTCCCAGGCGGTCTCCCGTGCTTCTCCGTAGGGTTAGTCGTGCTTCTTCGTCGGGTTAAGCGTGCTTCTTTGTGGGGGCAAAACGTTGAGGGACACTTTGTTGTGTCCCTCAATGTGAAATATTTTAAAGGCAGCAGCACCAAAAGGCTTACAGCACCTGGTATTCCCAGGCGGTCTCCCGTGCTTCTCCGTAGGGTTAGTCGTGCTTCTTCGTAGGGTTAAGCGTGCTTCTTTGTGGTCGCAAAACGTTGAGGGACACTTTGTTGTGTCCCTCAATGTGAAATATTTTAAAGGCAGCAGCACCAAAAGGCTTACAGCACCTGGTATTCCCAGGCGGTCTCCCGTGCTTCTCCGTAGAGTTAGCCGTGCTTCTCCGTAGGGTTAAGCGTGCTTCTTTGTGGGGGCAAAACATTGAGGGACACTTAGTTGTGTCCCTCAATGTGAAATATTTTAAAGATAGCAGTACCAAAAGGCTTACAGCACCTGGTATTCCCAGGCGGTCTCCCATCCAAGTACTAACCAGGCCCGACCCTGCTTAGCTTCCAAGATCAGACGAGATCGGGCGTTCTCAAGGTAGTGTGGCTGTAAGCCACAAAGTACTGCCAGCTACAGCTTTTCGTAAAGCAGCACATCCAGTTGGCACTTTGTTTCTTTTTGCTTTGATTACACCTCTGTAGGGTTAGCCGTGCTTCTCCGTAGGGTTAAGCATGCTTCTTTGTGGGGGTAAAACATTGAGGGACACTTAGTTGTGTCCCTCAATGTGAAATATTTTAAAGGCAGCAGCACCAAAAGGCTTACAGCACCTGGTATTCCCAGGCGGTCTCCCGTGCTTCTCCGTAGGGTTAGTCGTGCTTCTTCGTCGGGTTAAGCGTGCTTCTTTGTGGGGGCAAAACGTTGAGGGACACTTTGTTGTGTCCCTCAATGTGAAATATTTTAAAGGCAGCAGCACCAAAAGGCTTACAGCACCTGGTATTCCCAGGCGGTCTCCCGTGCTTCTCCGTAGGGTTAGTCGTGCTTCTTCGTAGGGTTAAGCGTGCTTCTTTGTGGGGGCAAAACGTTGAGGGACACTTTGTTGTGTCCCTCAATGTGAAATATTTTAAAGGCAGCAGCACCAAAAGGCTTACAGCACCTGGTATTCCCAGGCGGTCTCCCATCCAAGTACTAACCAGGCCCGACCCTGCTTAGCTTCCGAGATCAGACGAGATCGGGCGTTCTCAAGGTAGTGTGGCCGTAAGCCACAAAGTACTGCCAGCTACAGCTTTTCGTAAAGCAGCACATCCAGTTGGCACTTTGTTTCTTTTTGCTTTGATTACACCTCTGTAGGGTTAGCCGTGCTTCTCCGTAGGGTTAAGCATGCTTCTTTGTGGGGGTAAAACATTGAGGGACACTTAGTTGTGTCCCTCAATGTGAAATATTTTAAAGGCAGCAGCACCAAAAGGCTTACAGCACCTGGTATTCCCAGGCGGTCTCCCGTGCTTCTCCGTAGGGTTAGTCGTGCTTCTTCGTCGGGTTAAGCGTGCTTCTTTGTGGGGGCAAAACGTTGAGGGACACTTTGTTGTGTCCCTCAATGTGAAATATTTTAAAGGCAGCAGCACCAAAAGGCTTACAGCACCTGGTATTCCCAGGCGGTCTCCCATCCAAGTACTAACCAGGCCCGACCCTGCTTAGCTTCCGAGATCAGACGAGATCGGGCGTTCTCAAGGTAGTGTGGCCGTAAGCCACAATGTGCTAACAGGAACAGCTTTTCGTAAAGCAGCAAAGCCAGTTGCCACTTTGTTTCTTTTTGCTTTGATTACACCTCTGTAGGGTTAGCCGTACTTCTCCGTAGAGTTAGCCGTGCTTCTCCATAGGGTTAAGCATGCTTCTTTGTGGGGGCAAAACATTGAGGGACACTTAGTTGTGTCCCTCAATGTGAAATATTTTAAAGGCAGCAGCACCAAAAGGCTTACAGCACCTGGTATTCCCAGGCGTTCTCCCGTGCTTCTCCGTAGGGTTAGTCGTGCTTCTTCGTAGGGTTAAGCGTGCTTCTTTGTGGGGGCAAAACGTTGAGGGACACTTTGTTGTGTCCCTCAATGTGAAATATTTTAAAGATAGCAGTACCAAAAGGCTTACAGCACCTGGTATTCCCAGGCGGTCTCCCATCCAAGTACTAACCAGGCCCGACCCTGCTTAGCTTCCGAGATCAGACGAGATCGGGCGTTCTCAAGGTAGTGTGGCCGTAAGCCACAAAGTACTGCCAGCTACAGCTTTTCGTAAAGCAGCACATCCAGTTGGCACTTTGTTTCTTTTTGCTTTGATTACACCTCTGTAGGGTTAGCCGTGCTTCTCCGTAGGGTTAAGCATGCTTCTTTGTGGGGGCAAAACGTTGAGGGACACTTTGTTGTGTCCCTCAATGTGAAATATTTTAAAGGCAGCAGCACCAAAAGGCTTACAGCACCTGGTATTCCCAGGCGGTCTCCCGTGCTTCTCCGTAGGGTTAGTCTTGCTTCTTCGTAGGGTTAAGCGTGCTTCTTTGTGGGGGCAAAACATTGAGGGACACTTAGTTGTGTCCCTCAATGTGAAATATTTTAAAGGCAGCAGCACCAAAAGGCTTACAGCACCTGGTATTCCCAGGCGGTCTCCCGTGCTTCTCCGTAGGGTTAGTCGTGCTTCTTCGTCGGGTTAAGCGTGCTTCTTTGTGGGGGCAAAACGTTGAGGGACACTTTGTTGTGTCCCTCAATGTGAAATATTTTAAAGGCAGCAGCACCAAAAGGCTTACAGCACCTGGTATTCCCAGGCGGTCTCCCGTGCTTCTCCGTAGGGTTAGTCGTGCTTCTTCGTAGGGTTAAGCGTGCTTCTTTGTGGTCGCAAAACGTTGAGGGACACTTTGTTGTGTCCCTCAATGTGAAATATTTTAAAGGCAGCAGCACCAAAAGGCTTACAGCACCTGGTATTCCCAGGCGGTCTCCCATCCAAGTACTAACCAGGCCCGACCCTGCTTAGCTTCCGAGATCAGACGAGATCGGGCGTTCTTTTTTTTTTTTCTTTTATTTATGAAAAAATTCAAAAGTAAAAAAAAATTTTTTTACAATTATTTACAGTGAACAAAAATGAACAAAAATTTTAAATTACTAAAAAATAAAACAGATTTCAATCAATAATGTGAAAAAAAAAGAAATCAATAGAATTAAATTAATTCAAAATAAAATTTGAATTAAAATATAATCGTTCACGACAAAACAAAGTAAAAAAAAACATATGCACAAATCTCATTTTCAAACAAAACATACGCAAATAAGATAAAAGAAAACAATCATTAATTGTAATATACTAAACAACAAAAGTTCAAAAAGACCATCCTTGAAAATAAACACATTTTATAAGAGGCCCAAACATATTTTCACAAAGTCCCTTGCTGATGCTATTTACTGTTTTAAGATGATTTTGCAATAGTCCTGAAAAAAGCTTCCAACGGTCCACTTTCTTGTTATCATAGAGTTGAAGATTTCTGGAAATGTAGATGGTGTGCCTGGCCAGGGAAAGAATGATGTTACAGAGGTTAAATTGTGTCTTTGTTAAATGTCCGAGAGAAGATGTGATTCCAAAAAGTCTGATTGAGTCCCAGTTGTTGTCGTCCGATGTAGAGATGTTGTTGATGATTTGATGGATCTTGTTCCAGAAGAGGGTGCAGCCGGGACAGTGGAGGAACAGGTGCTCTAAAGTCTCGGGGTCTGAAAGACAAACTGTACAGTCTCTGCCATACTTCTCCTTGTTTATCTGGTGCAGGACGACGCCCGTAAAAATTCTTCTGTGCCTTAACAGAAAATCGGTGTTGTTGGCTTGTTGATGACTAAATTTGAGCTGTGTGTTTGACCAAATGTTGTAAACCGGTATACTGGGAAATATTTTTACCCATTGCTTATGAGCTGTGGGTTCTTTGCTAATGTGTGAAACTAATAAACAGTACCATTTTTTTGTTGTCACTAAACTGATGTTTGTTTTCTTATCACCAATTGATAGAAGGAAAGTCGGGGCGTCGTCCTGCATCTCCTGATGTCGTCTTCTCCTGCCAATGATCGAGGAGCAGTGGAAAGGCAAAGCGGCCTGGATCTTTTTAGCATGTTTAACTAAGATATGTTTTTTATAAGGCGTTCTAGATAATCTGAAAAGGTTGAGTATTTTATTGATATCCACTGATCCCCGATCATTCAGAACCTGCCCAAAGGTGTGAATACCGGCTCTCCTCCAGGACGGGAGACTTAGCATCCTGCCCTCACAGACCACCTCAGGGTTGTTGAAAATCGGCAGCGAGAGACAAGACCTGTACTTGACATGCGTGATGAGTTGAAACCTAATTTTGTTCCAGGCTTCAAGACATTCTGTGAATAAGTCGTTAGACTGTATTAGTTTTGGATCAGAAATTGAACATAGATTATAAATGTTTTTTGTACCAAATGAGTTGAGACCGGATAGAAAATAGTCATGCCAAATGTGCTTGATAGGAGAAGTTAAGAACCTGGTGATAAGTTTTATTCTTATTGCTTGTTTTTTTGATTGAATGTCAACTAATTTGAGTCCTCCTTCTTTAGGCGGAGCAATCATTGTTTTACGGCTGACTAAATTACTTCTGCTTTTCCAGATGAATAAAGAGATTTGACTGTTAAATCTGTTGAGTACTTGTTTTGGGAGATCATAAACACTGAGTGGATAAATGATTTTAGAGATGATTAAACTGTTTATTATAACTACTTTCCCTTTGATGGTTAATTTCCTTTGATTCCAGAGATTGAGCTGTTTTTGTATTTTGTTTATGATGTTTTTCCAGGTCTCGTCTCTCGCCGCTCTCCACTGCTTACCAAGGTACACGCCCAGGACCTTGACTGTGTCCTCCACCTCCCTGAACTTCCACCTTCCCGATGTCCGAGCCGCCCCACCACAATACATTATCTCAGATTTGGTTGTATTAATTTTTGCTCCTGAAGCTGAACCGTACGTTTGTAGATGTTTCATAACCAATTCTAAACTGTTTTCATCTTTGACTGTTATTGAAGTGTCGTCTGCAAACTGAAATATTTTACTGTCATTGCCCTGTGGTGATTTTATTCCTTGAATATTTTTGTCCTGTCTAATCAGGATGGCGAGGGGCTCAGCCACCAGGCTGTAGAGCAGGGAGGACAGAGGACACCCCTGTCTGACTGACCTATGTAAACGGAAATAATCTGTGAAATGACCATTGCATTTGACCTTACTTTCTGCTTTTGAATATAATAACTGTAACTTGCTGATAAATGATTGACCAAATCCAAATTTATTTAAAACTGCCCATAAGAAGTTATGTTCCACCCTATCAAAAGCTTTACTAAAATCTATATTTAGAAATATGCCTTGTGAACTGACCATGGACTGGATAGTATGATTTATTGATAACACTGTATCTGAAATGTTTCTTTGAGGAATACCGTAAGCTTGCGATGAACTGATTAAAGTGCCTATTACTGATTTTAACCTGTTTGCTAGTATTTTGGAATATATTTTGTAATCTGTATTTAATAAACTAATGGGTCTGTAGTTTTCCAAGTTATTTCTGTCACCCTTGTTTTTGTAAAGAATGGTTATGACTCCTTGGGCGAAGGTCCTGGGCGTGCACCCTGTTTGCTCCATGACAGAAAAAACCCGCAATAGTATTTTACTTATTGGATCTTTGAACTGTTTATAAAATTCAGAAGTAATGCCATCATGTCCAGGACTTTTATTATTATTCAATGAGTTGATAACGTGTTTAATTTCTTCCTCTGTCAATGGAGCATCACAACAGAGACTGTCTTCCCGAGAGAGTGAGGAATCGATCACACCGACAACCTGATTTATTTTATTGGTAGAAATATTTTCACTTGTAAAAAGATGTGAATAAAAAGTCTGAACCGTTTCTAAAATACTTGTTATGTCTGACACCTGTTCTCCCTTCTCATTTAGCAATTCATTTATTGTTGCGTTAGCTTGTTTGCGTTTCTCTTGAGCCAGAAAGAAAGCTGTAGATTTTTCTCCTTCTGTTAAATATTTTGCTTTGCTGCGAATAATGGCTCCTTTACATTTATTTATTTCTATTTGCTCTAGTTGTTTTTTTATTATCAAATAATCTGTTATGTCTCTGCTTTGATCATTTTCTAAATGATCTAATTCACTATTTAACTTTCTTCTTAAAATGCATTCATTATGGAGTTCTCTCCGTTTTTTCTGTCTGCTATATTTTATGGAAAGGTTTTTGACTCTTTGTTTGGCCTGATCCCACCACTCTAGCAGGTTGTCAGTGTGATCCATTTCCCCACTCAGGGTCTGCAGCAGGATGCCAATCTCACCTCTGTAAGCCTCATCCTGAAGAAGAGCAGCATTCAGACACCAGAGACCCCCATTTCTGATGCCTCTTCCCATCTCAACCTGCAGGAAGGAATGGTCACTCCAGACGTTGTCCCGGATGAGACAGGATGACACCTCGGGGACAAGAGAAGACGAGATCAGGCACAAGTCGAGTCGTGATTGTTTCAGTTTTCCTAAAATGACCTGTTTTCTGGTAAATTGTTTTTTACCTGGGTGAAAAAGTCTCCAAATATCTATCAAACTATTTTGTGTAATAATGTCAAAAAGTGTGTTCCTGCTATAATCCTCAGAAAATGTGCAGTTATTTGAAACGTCAGATTTTGTTAGTGTTATGTTAAAGTCTCCTATTATGATACAATTTGTAACTATCCATTGTCTTAAACCAATAAAGAACTTTTTCCTGTGTGTATCTATGTTTGGTGCATGAATATTAATTAACCTACATGATTTATTATTGTAAAAGAAATCTATTATGATAAGTTTACCCTGCTTATCTTTATGAATTAAATGACAATTGTTAAACAGACCCTCCCTCATAAAAATGGCAACCCCACCCGCTTGAGTACTTGATGTAGATGAAAACATTTTCCCTTTCCATTTATGTGACATCTCTTTTTCTTTTGAAATATCCCACTTTGTTTCTTGTAGACAGAGTATATCGAAATGCGATTGAAAAATGACTGCGTTCACCTTTTCTTCCCTGTTGAGCCCACGGGCATTAAGCGAGAGAAGGAGCATTAGTGTTAAGTGGAAAAAAGTTGCCATAGTCATTTTTTTACTTTTCTTTTGGGTTTTGTTGCTAGGCTTGCCAGTCTTTTCCTAGTTTGTATTATTTTTGTAAGATCAAGATCAGGATCCGACTCTACATAGTCCACTATTTTGAGCGTCCGCGGCAAAGCGCTCAGCGGGGTCTGAAAAGACGGCAGATGGGTCGGCGATAGAAGCTGCGAGTTTCCTTCGGCTACAGGGGGAAGAGGCGCAGCGACTTCTTCCCGCTCCTCTTCGACTGTGTTTTTACCGTTTTTGGATACTTCGCCCATAGCCAGCGCACCGGACACCTCTGCGTCCGGCGCTCTGGCCACAGACCACTCAGCACTTGGCATGCACTCGCTCAGCTCTTCCTCACCTCCCTCCACCTGCTCATTCTCTTCCACTTCCCCCTCCATTTCGCTTTCCTCTCCGCTCTGCGTATCAGCTTCCTTGAAGTCCGCTGTCAGACCCTGGTCTTGATCATCAGATTCACTTAAGTTGCAAATGCATTTATCTATTTGATTTTGGCAGATTTGACATTTCTTTTCCTGTTTTTTTTCCGAGCATTCTCTCACATAATGCCCCTGGACTCCGCAGAAATGACAGCAAAAATCAGGACAGTCCCTGACAATGTGGCCCGGTTGTAAACATATCCTGCAAACTTTAACCTGTCTATCATGAATAACTCTGAAATATTCTGGACCAAGAGCTGTGTTAAATCTGGCAGAATAAGGCAGAGACTGTACAGTTTCAGTAAATTTGACTTTTACAAACCGTGTTCCATCGGCAATCTTCGTTCCCGGCCACACCCGACGCTTGATTTCTGACACTGCTTTAACTCCCCAAGTATGTAACTTGCTTAAAATCTCCTCGTCTGTGATGTAAGCTGGTAACGTTAAGAAGGAGACCACCAGTTCATCATTTATAAGTTCTTTGGCGTGTATTGTAGATGATCCCATCTTGAATCCGTCCAAAAGTCTCTTTTTTGCTTTTTCATTGCTTAATGTGATTTCAAATTTCTTGTCCGATAATACTCGACATGCTAATAAACCTCCACACAGAAAGCGTATGTTTTTCATCAGGTCTAGCACTGAAATCTTTTCGTCTCCCACAACTTCAATCTGGACCGTGTTTTCTTTTTCAAATACTCCAGTCATTTTCACTTGTTCGAAGCTTGTTTCCGTGTTCCTTTCCAAATTGTCCAAAACCGAGGGATCCGTCCGCTTGTTCTTTGACAACTCCATTACAAAAAGGAGAAAACCCCTCCCCAACAGTAGAAAACTGTGGGGAGGTAATTCTACAAAATAAAAAAAAACACCAAAAAAGGTTCCAAAATCCAAAAAAGAACGAAAAAACAGAGCTGCAAAAAAAATGTTACCCCTACCGCTGTGCAAACAAACAGCTGACTAACGCAGAGTGGGCGTGACCAAGGTAGTGTGGCCGTAAGCCACAATGTGCTAACAGGAACAGCTTTTCGTAAAGCAGCACATCCAGTTGGCACTTTGTTTCTTTTTGCTTTGATTACACCTCTGTAGGGTTAGCCGTGCTTCTCCGTAGGGTTAGTCGTGCTTCTTCATAGGGTTAAGCGTGCTTCTTTGTGGGGGCAAAACGTTGAGGGACACTTTGTTGTGTCCCTCAATGTGAAATATTTTAAAGGCAGCAGCACCAAAAGGCTTACAGCACCTGGTATTCCCAGGCGGTCTCCCGTGCTTCTCCGTAGGGTTAGTCGTGCTTCTCCGTAGGGTTAAGCATGCTTCTTTGTGGGGGTAAAACATTGAGGGACACTTAGTTGTGTCCCTCAATGTGAAATATTTTAAAGGCAGCAGCACCAAAAGGCTTACAGCACCTGGTATTCCCAGGCGGTCTCCCGTGCTTCTCCGTAGGGTTAGTCGTGCTTCTTCGTCGGGTTAAGCGTGCTTCTTTGTGGGGGCAAAACGTTGAGGGACACTTTGTTGTGTCCCTCAATGTGAAATATTTTAAAGGCAGCAGCACCAAAAGGCTTACAGCACCTGGTATTCCCAGGCGGTCTCCCGTGCTTCTCCGTAGGGTTAGTCGTGCTTCTTCGTAGGGTTAAGCGTGCTTCTTTGTGGGGGCAAAACGTTGAGGGACACTTTGTTGTGTCCCTCAATGTGAAATATTTTAAAGGCAGCAGCACCAAAAGGCTTACAGCACCTGGTATTCCCAGGCGGTCTCCCATCCAAGTACTAACCAGGCACGACCCGTCTTAGCGTCGTAACGGAGCCTCCCGCCGTCCGGGCAGGGGGCCGCGCGGCTATCGGGACGCGTTTCCCCGGGGATCCGGCCCCGATTTCGGGGTCGAACGAGGCCCAGGTGTCGCCAATTAGGCTCGATTGGGAAGCCAATCTCAGGAGCTTCCCCTGATTGGACGCCCCCCGAATTGGGAGCAGGTGTCGCCAATTAGGCTTGATTAGAGGGAAGCACGCCCGGGGATCCGGCCCCGATTTCGGGGTCGAACGAGGCCAGGTGTCGCCAATTAGGCTTGATTAGAGGGAGGCACGCCCACCCGCCTGCACATATAGCCGGGCTGCGGATGTGCCCCGCTCATTTGCGGGGCACATGAGCGGAGTGACGATGACGCCTTCTAAGTTTAAGAATCGCTGCCCTGTATGTCACCGGCCGTCTTGGCGCCTGCGACGCCACTTGGATGACGTTCACTGCGTCAGGAACGCCCTGGAGCGAAGGATCCTGTTGGCGTTTGCCAGAGGGCGAGTGAGCGTTCGCGGCATGAAGTGCCCCGTCGGCGGCTGCTCGTACGGTGGGTCAAGGGTGGCGCAGCACCTCCAAGACGCTCACCGTGACCTGGGTGCCAAGGAGAAGAAGCGCCTTTTGAGGAAGCTCCAGTGGCGCAAAACGCTGCGGCAGGTGAGAGAACTTCGGGCCTCGGGTCCCGACCCGCCTTTAGCCACCAGGTTGGACCTGGAGGGTTCACGGGGCAGCGAAGCCGCCGCCGCCGCCGCCTCCGCCGCCCCCCCCCCTGCTTCTCCCCTTCCCTCGCAGGGACCGAGCGCCAGCCCCGCCCGTACGACCTCGGCGGACTCCCCGCAGCGGCCGGAGCCAGAGCCGGAGGAGCTGGAGGAGCCATGTCTTGTTCCCGGCCGACCGAGCGCCAGCCCTCCACGTTCCACCTCGGCGGACTCCACACAGCGGCCGGAGCCATGTCTTCTTCCCGGCGGCGGCGACGACGTGCCATCCGCGGACTCGGCGGCGACGACCGGAGTGCCGGAGATCGAGGACGAAGAACCGCAGGCCCCGTCCTCGAGCACGGTGGGTAGGCTGAGTACATTTCCTGCAGTCATCCGTCGCTACCTAGAAGAGTACGGCCGGCACCTGGCCGGGGCAGTACGCTCGCGAAAGCATGCTGAAAATGTTAAGTCAAAGATGGGTTGAATTGTTGCATTCCTCAGCTACATGAGCCGTGATAAGACCGAGCTGGGCTCCTGGCGCTTCTTGGATGACGCCGGACGCATAATGGCCTGGCCCGCTGAACTCACCGAGCGGGAGCGGAAGGCCGTAACTACCGTTAAGGTCTACCTGGTAAACACAACCCAATTCCACGTATACTTCATGGAGACGCCTCCGAGAAGCTCCAGGCTGTCCAAGCGGCAGCTCGTGTCCGTGATGCGAGCTCTGAGGTCGGCTACGTGCCAAATCGGAACGAAGGTGGTGCTTCGGCAGATCAAGGTCAAGTCCGAGAAGCTACAGCGCTCCGTAACGCCCGAAATTCTCCGCAGATGCATCGCAAAGTGTCGGGGCTGGATCCCCAAACTCTTGCTGAGCTCCTCGCAAAAGAAGCACGACGTGGGGCTGAGACATCTGCTGTACGGGTTCTTTGCCCTTTACCTTATTTCGCTCTACGGCCATCGAGCCGGCGTCATGACCAACCTTACCACCGAAGAGGTCCTGGAGGCCGCGAGGGGGGCCGACTCTTCCTCTCCGGGGGTCGTACTCAATGTAAGTCTGCACCCACTCACTAACACTAGCCTGGCTGGCTGGCTGGCTGGCTGGCTGACTGACTGGCT
Organism: Xiphophorus hellerii; assembly: GCF_003331165.1. NCBI lineage: Eukaryota > Metazoa > Chordata > Actinopteri > Cyprinodontiformes > Poeciliidae > Xiphophorus > Xiphophorus hellerii. The sequence continues at coordinate 28,060,981 of NC_045673.1, read as the reverse complement.
GGCTGGAGCCTGGATGGATGGCTGGATGGATGGATGGATGGATGGATGCAGCAGCAGCCAGGCTGCTGCATCCATCCATCCATCCAGGCTCCATCCATCCAGGCTCCAGCCAGCCAGCCAGCCAGCCAGCCAGCCAGCCATTTAACATTTCTCTGCCCGTCTTCAGGTAAAGAACCATAAGACTGCCCGGGTGTTTGGATGTGCTCAGGTCTTTCTCACCCACGAGGAACTGGGCTGGATCCAGCGGTGGATGGAGATCCGGGCTCGGCTACGTCCGCAGTGCGATCTGGTCTTCTTCAATACCAACCATCAGCACGTGAACACCATCACTGCGTTCGCCAGGAACGCGTGGGCAGCGATGCTACTGCCAGGGAGACCCTCGCTTACCGACATCAGGACCGCGGTCGCAACGATGGTAAGTTATCCAGGAAAGCAGCATAGCCGCCATCCGACCCCTGCCTGCCTGCCTGCCTGCCTGCCTGCCCGCCCTCTGACTCTCTGCCCCCCTCTCTCTCTCTCTCTCTCCCCTCACAGTGCAGGAACACCCACTCCAGTGATGTCCGGACGCAGATGTCCCGGGTGATGTGCCACGACACCCGCACGGCCGACCGATTCTATGCGATGCAGCTGGATGTCGGCCAAATGGCGGAGATGAGGCGCAGATTTGCCCAGTGCATGGGAGATGAAGCTGCAGAAAGTTCACAATAAACTTTGAATAATGCACCAGGATGTGTCATGTCTCTTCATTGTGTGGTGGTGGTGGTGGTGGTGGTTGGGGGGTGGGGGGGGGTTCAAGGTTCCAGTCCCGGCCAACCTCTGGTAATCTGATCTGGGCTCCGAACCGAGCCAGAGAGGCACCAGGCCCATCCAGAAGGACCGAGGAGGAGGAGACTCACTCACCGGACCGGCCAGAGCCCACAGCGTTGCTGCCTCGGAGATCCAGAGAACCAGAGAGAAGATCCGGGGGAAACGGCTTAAAATGCTGGAAGAAGCCGAAAAAGGGGGCCCTTAATCGGCCTTATCTGAGCTGTAGAAGGGCCCTGGATCAAAACACTTTGTCATTTTTTCGAAAAATGTGCTCTTCTCCAGGGGTCTGTTGTAATTCCTCCGGGGGGATTTTTTTCTGTAAGGTCTTGAAATCCTATCTATCCAAATGGCGCTGGTGAAGCCCTGTTTTTAGGGGGTCGGGGCAATGCTTTGCAGGCCTTGACCCCCGGACACTTACACGACTGCCTGAAATAGGGACCCGAAATAGGGCCCGGCAAGCCAGAGAGCTCCAGGGGGCTTTCAGCTCATCTTTTAGCCTCAAATAGGGACCCGAAATAGGGCCCGGCAAGCCGGAGAGCTCCAGGGGCCTTTCAGCTCATCTTTTAGCCTCAAATCGGGGCCCGATCTCCGGCTACGCACTGACTACACCAACCCTGGACACCTCCAGGGGCTTTCAGCTCATGCTATAGCCGGAAATCGGGCCCTCAATGCAGGCCCGGCAAGCCGGAGAGCTCCAGGGGCTTTCAGCTCATGCTATAGCCGGAAATCGGGCCCTCAATGCAGGCCCGGCAAGCCGGAGAGCTCCAGGGGCTTTCAGCTCATGCTATAGCCGGAAATCGGGCCCTCAATGCAGGCCCGGCAAGCCGGAGAGCTCCAGGGGCCTTTCAGCTCATCTTTTAGCCTCAAATCGGGACCCGATTTCAGGCTTCTCTCTCACTGATCCGGCTCCGGAACAAACAACCAGGCTGGACAACCGGAAAACCTTACGCACCCTTCGAACCGCGGCATCCCACAATTAAGCACGGATTACACCCACCGACACGCACGGCCCCGGACGGGTCGTGCCCCTGGTAGGGCAAAGAGAAGCAGGTGGTGGTGGTGGTGGTGGTGGTCCCCCCCGTCCCCCCCGCCGGACGTTCGCCCGCAGGACGGGGTTCCCTAACCCGCTTTGCCCTAACCCTGCAGAGGTGTAATCAAAGCAAAAAGAAACAAAGTGTCAACTGGCTTTGCTGCCTTACGAAAAGCTGTTCCTGTTAGCACATTGTGGCTTACGGCCACACTACCTTGAGAACGCCTGATCTCGGAAGCTAAGCAGGGTCGGGCCTGGTTAGTACTTGGATGGGAGACCGCCTGGGAATACCAGGTGCTGTAAGCCTTTTGGTACTGCTGTCTTTAAAATATTTCACATTGAGGGAAACAACTAAGTGTCCCTCAATGTTTTGCCCCCACAAAGAAGCACGCTTAACCCTACATAGAAGCATGACTAACCCTACGGAGAAGCACGGGAAACCGCCTGGGAATACCAGGTGCTGTAAGCCTTTTGGTACTGCTATCTTTAAAATATTTCACATTGAGGGACACAACTAAGTGTCCCTCAATGTTTTGCCCCCCCAAAGAAGCACGCTTAACCCTACATAGAAGCATGACTAACCCTACGGAGAAGCACGGGAAACCGCCTGGGAATACCAGGTGCTGTAAGCCTTTTGGTGCTGCTGCCTTTAAAATATTTCACATTGAGGGACACAACTAAGTGTCCCTCAATGTTTTGCCCCCCCAAAGAAGCACGCTTAACCCTACATAGAAGCATGACTAACCCTACGGAGAAGCACGGGAAACCGCCTGGGAATACCAGGTGCTGTAAGCCTTTTGGTGCTGCTGCCTTTAAAATATTTCACATTGAGGGACACAACTAAGTGTCCCTCAATGTTTTACCCCCACAAAGAAGCAGGCTTAACCCCACAAAGAAGCATGCTTAACCCTACGGAGAAGCACGACTAACCCTACGGAGAAGCACGACTAAACCTACGGAGAAGCACGGGAGACCGCCTGGGAACACCAGGTGCTGTAAGCCTTTTGGTGCTGCTGTCTTTAAAATATTTCACATTGAGGGAAACAACTAAGTGTCCCTCAATGTTTTGCCCCCACAAAGAAGCATGCTTAACCCTACGGAGAAGCACGGCTAACTCTACGGAGAAGTACGGCTAACCCTACAGAGGTGTAATCAAAGCAAAAAGAAACAAAGTGGCAACTGGCTTTGCTGCTTTACGAAAAGCTGTTCCTGTTAGAACATTGTGGCTTACGGCCACACTACCTTGTGAACGCCCGATCTCGTCTGATCTCGGAAGCTAACCAGGGTCGGGCCTGGTTAGTACTTGGATGGGAGACCGCCTGGGAATACTAGGTGCTGTAAGCCTTTTAGTGCTGCTGTCTTTAAAATATTTCACATTGAGGGACACAACTAAGTGTCCCTCAATGTTTTACCCCCACAAAGAAGCACGCTTAACCCTACATAGAAGCATGACTAACCCTACGGAGAAGCACGCGAGACCGCCTGGGAATACCAGGTGCTGTAAGCCTTTTGGTGCTGCTGCCTTTAAAATATTTCACATTGAGGGACACAACTAAGTGTCCCTCAACGTTTTGCCCCCACAAAGAAGCACGCTTAACCCTACGAAGAAGCACGACTAACCCTACGGAGAAGCACGGGAGAACGCCTGGGAATACCAGGTGCTGTAAGCCTTTTGGTGCTGCTGCCTTTAAAATATTTCACATTGAGGGACACAACAAAGTGTCCCTCAACGTTTTGCCCCCACAAAGAAGCACGCTTAACCCGACGAAGAAGCACGACTAACCCTACGGAGAAGCACGGCTAACCCTACAGAGGTGTAATCAAAGCAAAAAGAAACAAAGTGCCAACTGGATGTGCTGCTTTACGAAAAGCTGTAGCTGGCAGTACTTTGTGGCTTACGGCCACACTACCTTGAGAACGCCCGATCTCGTCTGATCTCGGAAGCTAAGCAGGGTTAGCCGTACTTCTCCGTAGAGTTAGCCGTACTTCTCCGTAAAGGTAACCGTGCTTCTCCGTAGGGTTAAGCATGCTTCTTTGTGGGGGTAAAACATTGAGGGACACTTAATTGTGTCCCTCAATGTGAAATTTTTAAAGGCAGCAGCACCAAAAGGCTTACAGCACCTGGTGTTCCCAGGCGGTCTCCCGTGCTTCTCCGTAGGTTTAGTCGTACTTCTCCGTAGGGTTAGTCGTGCTTCTCCGTAGGGTTAAGCATGCTTCTTTGTGGGGGTAAAACATTGAGGGACACTTAGTTGTGTCCCTCAATGTGAAATATTTTAAAGGCAGCAGCACCAAAAGGCTTACAGCACCTGGTATTCCCAGGCGGTCTCCCATCCAAGTACTAACCAGGCCCGACCCTGCTTAGCTTCCGAGATCAGACGAGATCGGGCGTTCTCAAGGTAGTGTGGCCGTAAGCCACAATGTGCTAACAGGAACAGCTTTTCGTAAGGCAGCAAAGCCAGTTGACACTTTGTTTCTTTTTGCTTTGATTACACCTCTGTAGGGTTAGCCGTACTTCTCCGTAGAGTTAGCCGTGCTTCTCCGTAGAGGTAACCGTGCTTCTCCGTAGGGTTAAGCATGCTTCTTTGTGGGGGTAAAACATTGAGGGACACTTAGTTGTGTCCCTCAATGTGAAATATTTTAAAGGCAGCAGCACCAAAAGGCTTACAGCACCTGGTATTCCCAGGCGGTCTCCCGTGCTTCTCCGTAGGGTTAGTCGTGCTTCTCCCTAGGGTTAAGCATGCTTCTTTGTGGGGGCAAAACATTGAGGGACACTTAGTTGTGTCAATCAATGTGAAATATTTTAAAGATAGCAGTACCAAAAGGCTTACAGCACCTGGTATTCCCAGGCGGTCTCGCGTGCTTCTCCGTAGGGTTAGTCATGCTTCTATGTAGGGTTAAGCGTGCTTCTTTGTGGGGGCAAAACATTGAGGGACACTTAGTTGTGTCAATCAATGTGAAATATTTTAAAGACAGCAGCACCAAAAGGCTTACAGCACCTGGTATTCCCAGGCGGTCTCCCATCCAAGTACTAACCAGGCCCAACCCTGCTTAGCTTCCGAGATCAGACAAGATCGGGCGTTCTCAAGGTAGTGTGGCCGTAAGCCACAAAGTACTGCCAGCTACAGCTTTTCGTAAAGCAGCACATCCAGTTGGCACTTTGTTTCTTTTTGCTTTGATTACACCTCTGTAGGGTTAGCCGTGCTTCTCCGTAGGGTTAAGCGTGCTTCTTCGTCGGGTTAAGCGTGCTTCTTTGTGGGGGCAAAACGTTGAGGGACACTTTGTTGTGTCCCTCAATGTGAAATATTTTAAAGGCAGCAGCACCAAAAGGCTTACAGCACCTGGTGTTCCCACGCGGTCTCCCGTGCTTCTCCGTAGGTTTAGTCGTGCTTCTCCGTAGGGTTAGTCGTGCTTCTCCGTAGGGTTAAGCATGCTTCTTTGTGGGGGCAAAACATTGAGGGACACTTAGTTGTGTCCCTCAATGTGAAATATTTTAAAGACAGCAGCACCAAAAGGCTTACAGCACCTGGTATTCCCAGGCGGTCTCCCGTGCTTCTCCGTAGGGTTAGTCGTGCTTCTTCGTAGGGTTAAGCGTGCTTCTTTGTGGGGGCAAAACGTTGAGGGACACTTTGTTGTGTCCCTCAATGTGAAATATTTTAAAGATAGCAGTACCAAAAGGCTTACAGCACCTGGTATTCCCAGGCGGTCTCGCGTGCTTCTCCGTAGGGTTAGTCATGCTTCTATGTAGGGTTAAGCGTGCTTCTTTGTGGGGGTAAAACATTGAGGGACACTTAGTTGTGTCCCTCAATGTGAAATATTTTAAAGACAGCAGCACTAAAAGGCTTACAGCACCTAGTATTCCCAGGCGGTCTCCCATCCAAGTACTAACCAGGCCCGACCCTGGTTAGCTTCCGAGATCAGACGAGATCGGGCGTTCACAAGGTAGTGTGGCCGTAAGCCACAATGTGCTAACAGGAACAGCTTTTCGTAAAGCAGCAAAGCCAGTTGCCACTGTTTCTTTTTGCTTTGATTACACCTCTGTAGGGTTAGCCGTACTTCTCCGTAGAGTTAGCCGTGCTTCTCCGTAGGGTTAAGCATGCTTCTTTGTGGGGGTAAAACATTGAGGGACACTTAGTTGTGTCCCTCAATGTGAAATATTTTAAAGACAGCAGCTCCAAAAGGCTTACAGCACCTGGTGTTCCCACGCGGTCTCCCGTGCTTCTCCGTAGGTTTAGTCGTGCTTCTCCGTAGGGTTAGTCGTGCTTCTCCGTAGGGTTAAGCATGCTTCTTTGTGGGGGCAAAACATTGAGGGACACTTAGTTGTGTCCCTCAATGTGAAATATTTTAAAGGCAGCAGCACCAAAAGGCTTACAGCACCTGGTATTCCCAGGCGGTCTCGCGTGCTTCTCCTTAGGGTTAGTCATGCTTCTATGTAGGGTTAAGCGTGCTTCTTTGTGGGGGTAAAACATTGAGGGACACTTAGTTGTGTCCCTCAATGTGAAATATTTTAAAGACAGCAGCACTAAAAGGCTTACAGCACCTAGTATTCCCAGGCGGTCTCCCATCCAAGTACTAACCAGGCCCGACCCTGGTTAGCTTCCGAGATCAGACGAGATCGGGCGTTCACAAGGTAGTGTGGCCGTAAGCCACAATGTGCTAACAGGAACAGCTTTTCGTAAAGCAGCAAAGCCAGTTGCCACTGTTTCTTTTTGCTTTGATTACACCTCTGTAGGGTTATCCGTACTTCTCCGTAGAGTTAGCCGTGCTTCTCCGTAGGGTTAAGCATGCTTCTTTGTGGGGGTAAAACATTGAGGGACA